>NW_025535713.1:0-42500 GCF_020615455.1 Coregonus clupeaformis | reverse complement strand
CGGTGTCAGAGGAAGGCCCTCAAAATTGTCAAAGACTCCAGCCACCCTAGTCATAGACTGTTTTCTCTGCTACCGCACGGCAAGTCGTACCGGAGCGCCAAGTCTAGGTCCAAAAGGCTTCTCAACAGCTTCTACCCCCAAGCCATTGTAAGTCGCTCTGGATAAGAGTGTCTGCTAAATGACGTAAATGTAAATGTAAATAAGACTACTGAACAGCTAGTCATGGCTACCCAGATTATTTGCATTGCCCCCCCACCCCATACCCCTCTTTTACGCTGCTGCTACTCTGTTTATTATTTATGCATAGTCACTTTAACTCTACCCACATGTACATACTACCTCAATTACCTCGACTAGCCGGTGCCCCCGCATATTGACTCTGCACCGGTACCCCCCCTGTATATAGCCTCCCTACTGTTATTATTATTTATTTTTTTAATGGTTGGTTAAGGGCTGTAAGTAAGCATTTCACTGTAATGTCTACACCTGTTGTATTCGGTGCATGTGGCAAATAAAAATTGATTTGATTTGATTTGATTTGACATTATATCTGAGGTCATCAAGACCAACCTGTGAGGCCCCCAATTCATATCCTATTTCCTATGTAGTGCACTACTTTTGACCCTTATGGGCCCTTGTCAAAAGTAGATCACTATAGGGTGCCATTTGGGATGTATATCATTCTAACTCCACATCCTGTTTCTCCATGCGGGTTCCAGGGAAGGAGGGTGTACCAGAGGCAGTACAGCAGGATGGTGAATTCATCAAAGCCCAGAGCTGTTAATGGCCATCTCACACCTAGCTAGCCCAGAGCTGTTAATGGCCATCTCACACCTAGCTAGCCCAGAGCTGTTAATGGCTGTATCACACCTAGCTAGCCCAGAGCTGTTAATGGCTGTATCACACCTAGCTAGCCCAGAGCTGTACATGGCTGTCACACCTAGCTAGCCCAGAGCTGTTAATGGCTGTATCACACCTAGCTAGCCCAGAGCTGTACATGGCTGTCTCACACCTAGCCCAGAGCTGTTAACGGCCATCTCACACCTAGCTAGCCCAGAGCTGTTAATGGCCGTCTCACACCTAGCCCAGAGCTGTTAACGGCCATCTCACACCTAGCTAGCCCAGAGCTGTTAATGGCCGTCTCACACCTAGCTAGCCCGGAGCTGTTAATGGCTGTATCACACCTAGCTAGCCCAGAGCTATTAATGGCCGTCTCACACCTAGCTAGCCCAGAGCTGTTAATGGCTGTATCACACCTAGCTAGCCCAGAGCTGTAAATAGCTGTATCACACCTAGCTAGCCCAGAGCTGTTAATGGCTGTCTCACACCTAGCTAGCCCAGAGCTGTTAATGTCCGTCTCACACTTAGCTAGCTGTTATTATTTCACAATATCTGTTCACTACTCACTTTTTAGCAATGAATGCCAGGTGGAGACCTCTCACAAGTAGTACTTGTTATTTATGTGGCATGTATTTGAATCCTCTGTTACTGTTATATGTCATGACATTCTCTTACAACTCCCTAATCTGTCCCTTTTCTAACCTATTGTATCTATTCTGTCTTCCAGTGTTTCCCCTAGATTATTCACCAGGCCCAAAGCCACATCCAGGCCCTCTGGCACTGCAGTCTTCAATTGAAGCCAACAGAGGTAGGTGAGGGGGGCTGTCCCACCAATACAATGGGAATACAAGGGGAGAACACTGCTGCCTCCACTGGGCCCAGATTCACAAAACAATTTTAGGCAAAAACTTAAGAAGCTTCTTAAGAAGAAAACGAAGTTCATAAGATTTCTCAACAATATCTTGAGATGTAATGATTTTCTTGCATCTTGAGATGTAACTTCTCAAATATCTTGTTACAAATCTTCTTAAGATGTTTGTTGCTAGGCAACCATTTTAGCTAGCTATCTAGCTAGCAATGGCAATCATGTTAGCATATTTCTTACTGAGGTTACTGTTCTAAAACATGTTCTTGGATATAAAATAATCAATACTGAAACGTTCAGATGAAGTTTGTGAGTGAATTAAACATGTTAAATTGCTTTCATAAGGGTTTAGCTATCTTGCAATTAAGAACATTTCCAATAACTTTATTTCTTCTTAACTTTTTGCTTAAGGAGAAACATAAGAAATAGTGCAAGACATTTTCCAATAACCTTTTTGAGGAATAGCAACTTTGCTTATCTTTCTTCTTAAGTCTATATCTTCTTAAGAAGGTTTTGTGAATCTGGGCCCTGTTCCGTTTTCCATTTCTATGGCTACCCCCTCTCTGTCCCTCTCTCTAGACAGCGGTTGGAGTGTGTGTGTGTGTGTGTGTGTCTGTGTGTGTGTCTGTGTGTGTGTGTGTGTGTGTGTGTGTGCATGCGTGCACATGCATGTGTCTGTGTGTCAGGCTGTACAGTTCAACTCTCTAAATGGAGAGTTCACACCTGGATGACGACGTCTCATGAGTTGGTGAGTCAGGCAGAATTACACTACTAAGAACCCTTCCCTCATTATGCTACTCCAGAACAACATTAACGAAAACAATATATTGAGTGTGAAATCCTTTGTTTTGATCATTTTACAGGTTAAAGTTTCTTCCAAACGAAATGTAGCTGTATGAATACACAATGAACTAAAAGAGTGGCTGGAGACTGGAGAGTAGGCGTTGTTACACCACAGAGCCACAGAGCCACATGCAGTCAAGAAGACCGTTGTTAAGCCAAGGCCTTACAACAGGAGTTGTTTTGGGCCTTGGAGACTGTGCACGGTGATCAGCCAGCCTATCCCTAAAAGGTTTGCGTCCCAAATCTCACCCTATATAATGCACTATCTTGACCAGGGTCCTGGTCAAAAGTAGTGCACTATAAAGGGAATATGGTGCGATTTGGGCTGAAACCCAGTTCATGGCTAGAGCTGGGGAATATCTGGTTGTAGTTAGTCCCAGTATGTTTATTCAATACTCTGTTCCAGGGACTGGCTGTAATACGGTTGGTTCCTCCTGAGGGGGAGGGGAGAGGGGGGGGGGGCTGTACTCAAAAAGCTTCTCAAAGTAGGAGTGCTGGACCCAGCCTGATCCAGACCCAACTCCAGCCTCAACTCCAGCCCCAACCCCAGCCCCAACTCCAGCCCCAACTCCATCTCCAACTCCAGCCCCAGCCCCATCCCCAACCTCAGCCCGAGCATCAACTCCAGCCCCAGCCCCATCCCCAACCTCAGCCCGAGCATCAACTCCAGCCCCAGCTTCTCCAGCACCATCCCCAGCCACAACTCCAGCCTCAGCCCCAGTCTTAATATGCCATTTAATATTTAACTTAATATGCCAGTCTTCATTCAGACATCCATTGTTTAACACTTATCTAATTTGAAATGCAAACTGCCTCCAGGGTTTAACAACAACCCCCACCCCTCGCAACAGTGATGTACTGGGCCGTACGCACTACCCTCTGTAGTGCCTTGCGGTCGGAGGCCGAGCAGTTGCCATACCAGGTGGTGATGCAACCAGTCAGGATGCTCTCGATGGTGCAGCTGTATAACTTTTTGAGGATCTGAGGACCCGTGCCAAATCTTTTCAGTCTCCTGAAGGGGAATAGGCTTTGTCGTGCCCTCTTCACGACTGTCTTGGTGTGTTTGGACCATGATAGTTTGTTGGTGATGTGGACACCAAGGAACTTGAAGCTCTCAACCTGTTCCACTACAGCCCCGTCGATGTGAATGGGGGCGTGCTCAGTCTTATTTTTTTCCTGTAGTCCACAATCATCTCCTTTGTCTTGATCACGTTGAGGGAGAGGTTGTTATCCTGGCACCACACGGCCAGGTCTCTGATCTCCTCCCTATAGGCTGTCTCATCGTTGTCGGTGATCAGGCCTACCACTGTTGTGTCATCTGCAAACTTAATGATGGTGTTGAGTCGTGCCTGGCCATGCAGTCATGGGAGAGCAGGGAGTACAGGAGGGGACTGAGAACGCACCCTGAGGGGCCCCCTGTGTTGAGGATCAGCATGGCAGATGTGTTGTTACCTACCCTACCACCTGGGGGGCTGGCCCGTCAGGATTCCAGGATCCAGTTGCAGAGGGAGGTGTTTAGTCCCAGGGTCTTTCGCTTAGTGATGAGCTTTGAGGGCACTATGGTGTTGAACGCTGAGCTGTAGTCAATGAATAGCATTCTCACGTAGGTGTTCCTCTTGTCCAGGTGGGAAAGGGGCAGTGTGGGAGTGCAATAGAGATTGCATCATCTGTGGATCTGTTGGGACTGTATGCAAATTGGAGTGGGGTCTAGGGTTTCTGGGGTAATGGTGTTGATGTGAGCCATGACCAGCCTTTCAAAACAGACGTGAGTGCTAAGGGTCGGTAGTCATTTAGGCAGGTTATCTTAGTGTCCTTGGGCACAGGGACTATGGTGGTCTGCTTGAAACGTGTTGGTATTACAGACTCAGTCAGGGACATGTTGAAAATGTCAGTGAAGACACTTGCCAGTTGGTCAGCCCATGCTCGGGGTACACGTCCTGGTAATCCGTCTGGCCCTGCGGCCTTGTGAATGTTGACCTGTTTAAAAGTCTTACTCACATCGGCTACGGAGAGCATGATCACATAGCCATCCGGAACAGCTGATGCATGCTTCAGTGTTGCTTGCCTTGAAGCGAGCGTAGAAGTGATTTAGCTCGTCTGGTAGGCATGTATCACTTGGCAGCTCGCGGCTGTGCTTCCCTTTGTAGTCTGTAATAGTTTTCAAGCCCAGCCACATCTGACAAGTGTCAGAGCCGGTGTAGTACGATTCAATCTTAGTCCTGTATTGACTCTTTGCCTGTTTGATGGTTCGTCGGAGGGCAGAGCGGGATTTCTTATAAGCGTCCGGGTTAGAGTCCTACTCCTTGAAAGCGGCAGCTCTACCCTTTAGCTCAGTGCGGATGTTGCCATGGCTTCTGGTTGGGGTATGTACGTACGGTCACTGTGGGGACGACGTCATCGATGCACTTATTGATGAAGCCAGTGACTGATGTGGTGTACTCCTCAATGCTATCGGAAGAATCCCGGAACATATTCCAGTCTGTGCCAACAAAACAGTCCTGTAGCTTAGCATCTGCGTCATCTGACCACTTTTTTATTAACCAAGTCACTGGTGCTTCCTGCTTTAGTTTTTGCTTATAAGCAGGAATCAGGAGGATAGAGTTATGGTCAGATTGGCCAAATGGAGGGTGAGGGAGAGCTTTGTACGCATCTTTGTGTGTGGCGTAAAGGTGGTCTAGAGTTTTTTTTCCTCTGGTTGCACATTTAACATGCTGGTAGAAATTAGGTAGAACGGATTTAAGTTTCCCTGCATTAAAGTCCCGGCCACTAGGAGCGCTGCCTCTGGATGAGCGTTTCCTGTTTACTTATGGCCTTATACAGCTCATTGAGTGCAATCTTAGTGCCAGCATCGGTTTGTGGTGGTAAATAGACAGCTACGAAAAATATAGATGAAAACTCTCTTGGTAAATAGTGTGGTCTACAGCTTATCATGAGATACTCTACCTCCGACGAGCAAAACCTTGAGACTTCCTTAGTATTAGATTTTATGCACCAGCTGTTGTTTACAAATATACACAGACCGCCACCCCTTGTCTTACCGGAGTCAGCCGTTCTATCCTGCCGATGTTATCCATGTCGTCATTCAGCCACGACTCGGTGAAACATAAGATATTACAGTTTTTAATGTCCCGTTGGTAGGATAACCGTAATCTTAGGTCGTCCAATTTGTTTTCAAATGATTGAACATTGTCTAATAGGATTGATGGAAGAGGCAGTTTACTCGCTCGCCGTCGGATCCTTACAAGGCACCCCGACCTACGTCCACGATATCTCTGTCTCTTTCTCATGCGAGTGACAGGGATTTGGGCCTTGTCGGGTGTCTGTAGGATATCCTTTGCGTCCGACTCGTTGAAGAAAAAATCTTTGTCCATACTGAATAAAAGGGGTTTACCTGCAAGAAGGTGGTAAGAAAGGGGGTGTTTGAAAGGGGGTGCTTGAAAGGGGGGTGTTTGAAAGGGGGTGTTTGAAAGGGGGTCACATAAACATTGCCTTATATATTTTTTTACAGGTAAGGTAATACATCTTCTGTCTGAATATTTATAGCTGAACAGACAGTTTATGGAAGCCTTTTGACCTCTGGCCTGGGAGTCTGACTGATTATGTAGTTAGTTTGATAAATTGGTTGATGCAGAGACACACTGGCACCTACTGTAGACTAGTGGTCTTCAATGGCAAGGTAAAAATAACAGAGGAAAAATAACGTACCATACTGAATGGGGAGTAGCTCAGTTGGTAGAGCATGGCGCTTGCAACGCCAGGGTTGTGGGTTCGTTTCCCACGGGGGGCCAGTATGAAAATGTATGCACTCACTAACTGTAAGTTGCTCTGGATAAGAGCGTCTGCTAAATGACTAAAAATTTAAAAATGAAAGTCAAAGACAGCAATCAAATCAAATTTTATTTGTCACAAGCTTAGTAAACAACAGGTGTAGACTAACAGGAAATGCTTACTTACGGGCCCATCCAAACAATGCAGAGAGAAAAATGGAAAAATAGTAGAAAGATAATAACACCAGGAATAAATACACAATGAGTAACGATAACTTGGCTTAATACATGGGGTACCGAGTCGATGTGCAGGGGTACATGGTAATTGAGGAAGATACAGTGCATTCGGAAAGTATTCAGACCCCTTTACTTTTTCAAAATTTTGTTACGTTACAACCTTATTCTAAAATGGATAAAAATATATGTTTTCCTCATCAATCTACACACAATACCCCATAATGACAAAGCAGTTTTAGAAAATGTTGCAAATGTATTATAAAATAAAAAACGGAAATATCACATTTACATAAGTATTCAGACCCTTTACTCAGTACTTTGTTGAAGCACCTTTGGCAGCGATTACAGCCTTGAGTCTTCTTGGGTATGACGCTACAAGCTTGGCACACCTGTATTTGGGGAGTTTCTCCCATTCTTCTCTGCAGAACCTCTCAAGCTCTGCCAGGTGGGATGGGGAGTGTTGCTGCACAGCTATTTTCAGGTCTCTCCAAAGATGTCTGATTGGGTTCAAGTCCAGGCTCTGGCTGGGCCACTCAAAGACATTCAGAGACTTGTCCCAAGCCACTCCTGCATTGTGTTGGCTTTGTGCTTTGGGTCATTGTCCTGTTGGAAGGGGGAACCTTCACCCCAGTCTGAGGTCCTGAGCACTCTGGAGCAGGTTTTCATCAAGGATCTCTCTGTACTTTGCTCCGTTCATCTTTCCCTTGATCCTGACTAGTCTCCCAGTCCCTGCTGCTGAAAAAACATCCCCACAGCATGATGCTGCCACCACCATGCTTCACCGTAGGGATGGTGCCAGGCTTCCTCCAGACGTGACGCTTGGTATTCAGGCTAAAGAGTTCAATCTTGGCTTCATCAGAACAGGGAATCTTGTTTCTCATGGTCTGAGAGTCTTTAGGTGTGTGACGATCCCGGCGGTCTGAGTCGGGTCCTGTCTGGTGACTAGTGTTCCTGCTCGTATTCTCCAGTTTCCCGAGGGTTCGGGAACGCTCCGGGGAGCGCTCTGGTTTTCCGCACCTGCATCCCATCAGCAATCTGCACACCTGGTCCTGATCATCACCCCTTCTTAGGCTCTGGGCCAACATCCAGTTCCTGCCGGATCGTTAGCCATGAACAGTATGTTTGTCAGCGTATCAGCCTTTGAGTTCTAGCGTTAGTTTTGTTGTTTTGCACCTTGTTGATTTGCTGTGTACTCACCTCCGTTTTGTTCTGTCTGCAGTCTCTCACCCGGAACCTTCACCCAACCTCTGCCTGATGGTCGGCGGCTGCCGAGCCAGTACGGACCAACCACTGCACCCTCAACAACCCATCCACGCCACCCGCTCTGTTCCCTGGATTATTCAGCTTCACTCGGACTCTATAAATAAACACTCACCTTTGTCTCACGTACCGTGTCCTGGTCTGCTTCTGGGTTCTGGCTTAGTTAACCGTGACAGAACGATCCGGCCAGTAATGAACCCAGCGGACCTGGACTCTGTTCGCCATGCTATTACCCAGCAGGAGAAGATGTTGGGCTATCATACTGCGGTACTACAGGAGATCGCGTTGTCAGTTCGGAACCTTTCTACCGGTCTGACGGAGGTCCAGAACCAACGCAAGTGTCGGTGGAGGATCCACTACCGGTTTCACCCATCTCGCCTGCCGCTTCTGAAGCTGTGTCCATCCGTGAGCCCAAGGTTCCGGCGCCGGAGAAGTATGAGGGAGAGCTGGGAAGATGCCGTTCCTTCCTTATGCAGTGTGGACTAGTGTTCGATCTACAGCCCTACTCTTATGCCACAGACAAGGCTAGGATAGCCTTTGTGATTGAGTTGCTGCGTGGTCGAGCGCTGGAGTGGGCTTCAGCCGTTTGGGAACGACAGGATCCCTGCATGGCTTCATACCAGGGGTTCACGGCCGAGATGAGAAGCTCTTCGACCATTCCGTCCGAGGGAGGGACGCAGCTAGGCGCCTGTTTTCGCTCGCCAAGGAACTCGCAGCGTGGCCGACTTCGTGATCGAGTTCAAGACGTTGGCTGTGGAGAGTGGGTGGAACGAGAGTCTCTGCAAGCGGCCTTTTACCAGGGTCTGTCGGAGCAGCTCAAGGATGAGTTGATCTCCTATCCGAGCCTAGTGACCTGGACAGCTTGGTAGCTTTGTCTATTCGGGTGGATAATCGAGTCCGAGAGCGAAGGAGGGAGAAGCAATGGGTTCCGTCCAACCGATCAGCTTCTCAGTTCCCAGTCGGGTCGGGTGGTGGACCAGAACACGTCGATCATTTTCCTCCACAATGGATTAGTGGAGAGGTCCTCTCTCCCGATTCTGAACCCATGCAAGTGGGGCGGCACGGGTTAACCAAGGAGGAGCGTCAACAGAGACGTCAGACCAACTGCTGCCTCTACTGTGGTAGCTCGGGACATTACATCTCCACCTGTTCCCGGCGGTCGTCAAACTGCCCGGCTCGCTAAAGTTGGGAGGACTTTTTAGCGAGCCAGTTTCAACCTCTCAGTACCTCTGTCAGACCCCGTTTCCGGCTACCCTTGTGAACAGGAATCAGAGCTTAGCGCTTAACGCTTTTATCGATTCAGGTGCCGATGGAAGCTTTCTTGATGCCGAGTTGGTGGAACAGCTGGGGCTTTCCAAGGAGCAATTGCCGGAAGCCATTGAAGCGACCACTCTGAACGGCAGTAGTCTGGCACGTATCACGATGAGGACTGAACCGGTTAAGATGCGGTTGTCGGGGAATCATTCTGAGATGATTTCATTCTTCATTCTGCCGTCTTCCCATGTTCCTCTGGTCCTTGGATACCCCTGGCTGAAGGAACACAATCCCACGTTCGATTGGGTGACGGGGCAAGGTAACGAGTTGGAGCCTTGATTGTCATGCTAACTGTCTCAAGACTGCCTGCCCCCATTCGGTTCCCAGTCAGGTGATTGAGGCTAAACCCCCAGATTTGTCCCTGGTTCCCGAGACATATCACGATTTGGGGGAAGTTTTCAGTAAGCAGAAGGCTCTGTCACTCCCTCCCCACCGACCCTATGATTGTGCCATCAACCTGGTCCCTGGAGCTGTCTACCCCAAGGGAAGGTTATACAGTATCTCCCGACCTGAACGTGAGGCGTTGGAGACCTACATCAAGGAGTCCCTAGCTGCTGGTCTCGTTCGCCCCTCGTCATCACCCCTGGGGGCAGGATTCTTCTTTGTGGGTAAGAAGGATGGCTCTCTTCGACCGTGTATTGATTATCGGGGTTGAATGACATCACGATCAAGAACAAGTATCCCCTGCCCTTGATGAGTTCTGCCTTCGACTCCTTACAGGGTGCTACGGTGTTCACCAAGCTAGACCTACGCAATGCGTATCACCTGGTCCGGATCAGAGAGGGGGACGAGTGGTTGACGGTTTCAATACACCGATGGGTCACCGAGTATCAGGTGATGCCGTTTGGACTGACCAATGCTCCAGCGGTATTCCAGAGTATGGTGAACGACGTTCTGAGAGATATGATCGGTCTCTTTGTGTTTGTTTACCTGGATGACATTCTGATCTTCTCGAAGGAACCTTCCGACCACGTCCAGCATGTCCGGCAGGTGCTGCAGCGATTGTTGGAGAATCGCCTGTTCGTGAAGGCCGAGAAGTGCGAAGTTTCACGCCCACACGACATCCTTTCTCGGGTACATCATCTCCAGGGAGAGATTAGGATGGACCAGGAGAAGGTTAGAGCGGTTCTGGAATGGGCCCAGCCCGGTACGAGATTGCAGCTCCAGAGATTTTTGGGGTTTGCGAATTTCTACCGCAGATTCATCCGGGATTACAGCCGTGTGGCCGCTCCGTTAACTGCCTTGACTTCCAGCATCAGGACCTTCAAGTGGAATCCGGAGGCGGATCGAGCGTTTCTGGATTTGAAGAGGCGATTCACCAACGCACCGATTCTCTCTCAACCGGACACGGCCCGTCAGTTCGTCGTTGAAGTGGACGCGTCTGATGTGGGAGTTGGCGCCATCCTGTCGCAGCGATGCTCCACGGACAGTAAACTCCATCCCTGCGCCTACTACTCGTCGCGCTTCGCCTGCTGAGAGGGAATTACGATGTGGGTAACCGGGAGCTTCTCGCGGTGAAACTTGCCTTGGAGGAGTGGCGCCACTGGTTGGAGGGGGCGGAGCAACCGTTTATTGTCTGGACGGACCACAAGAATCTTGCTTACGTGCAATCGGCTAAACGTCTCAACTCCCGTCCAGGCCAGGTGTGGCGTTGTTTTTCGGACGATTCCAAGTTTGCCCTGACGTTCCGACCTGGATCTAAGAACGGCAAGGCGGACGCCTTGTCCCGGATGTTCTCCAAGACGGAGGAGGGTGGGTCCAAGACCGAGACAATCCTCCCCCGGAACTGCGTCGTGGGAGCAGTTATGTGGAAGATTGAGGAGGAGGTGCTGGCGGCCCTTCGGACTCAGCCCGGTCCCGGTAACGGTCCACCCGGTCGGTTGTTTGTGCCTGAGTCGGTTCGTCCTGCTGTCCTCAAATGGTCCCACGCAAGCAAGATGGCTTGTCACCCTGGCGTGGCTCGGACTATGGCGTTTCTTCGCAGACGTTTTTGGTGGCCTGCCATGGCCGAGGATACTCGGGGTTTTGTTGCTGCCTGTCCAGTGTGTGCGCAGAATAAGAGTACCAATCGGCCCAGCTCTGGACTACTTCACCCCCCTTCCTATTCCCCGGCGACCATGGTCGCATCTGGCCCTGGACTTCGTCACGGGGTTGCCCGCCTCTGAGGGGAACACGGTCGTTCTGACTATCGTGGACAGATTCAGCAAGTTCGCCCACTTTGTGCCAATTGCCAAGCTTCCCTCTGCCTCGGAGACGTCCGAGATCCTGGTTAGGGAGGTTTTCAGGGTCCACGGTTTGCCCAGTGATATCGTTTCCGACCGTGGTCCTCAGTTTACCTCTGCTGTCTGGAAGTCCTTCTGTTTGGCCATTGGAGCTACGGTCAGTCTCACATCTGGTTTTCACCCCCAATCCAATGGTCAGGCGGAGAGAGCCAACCAGAAGATGGAATCAACGCTACGCTGTCTGGTCTCTTCCAACCCCACCTCCCGGGTTTCTCAGTTGCCTTGGGTTGAGTATGCCCACAATACTCTTCCTACATCTGCCACTGGGATGTCTCCCTTCCAGTGCCTGTATGGCTACCAACCTCCCCTGTTTCCTTCTCAGGAGAAGGGAGCTCTCAGTGCCTTCTGTTCAGGCCCATATTCGGGCGTTGCCACCGGACCTGGCATCGGGCCAGAAAGGCACTCCTTAGAGTTTCGGACCGGTATCAGCTCCAGGCGAATCGTCGCTGGATTCCCGCTCCCACCTATACCATCGGAGATAGGGGTTTGGTTGGCCACACGGGATCTTCCGTTACGGACTGAGTCTAGGAAGTTGTTACCGAAGTTCATTGGTCCGTTTGTGGTGGAGAAGGTGATTAATCCAGTGGCAGTTCGACTCAAACTACCGAGGACGCTCAGAGTCCATCCCACCTTTCATGTCTCCTGCCTCAAGCCTGTCTTCCTCAGTCCTCTGTTGCCTCCTCCGCCTCCTCCTCCTCCTCCTCTCGGATGATCGGAGGTGGTCCTGCCTACACGGTGCGTCGCATCATGGATGCCAGACGGCGGGGCCGGGGTTTCCAGTATCTCGTGGACTGGGAGGGTATGGCCCTGAGGAGAGGAGTTGATTCGCGGCGACAGGTCCTAGACGCAGACCTCATCAGTGACTTCTACCGCCTCCATCCTGGCGCTCCGGGAAGTCCGCCCGGTGGCGTTCGGTCGGAGGGGGTACTGTGACGATCCCGGCGGTCTGAGTCGGGTCCTGTCTGGTGACTAGTGTTCCTGCTCGTATTCTCCAGTTTCCCCGAGGGTTCGGGAACGCTCCGGGAGCGCTCTGGTTTTCCGCACCTGCATCCCATCAGCAATCTGCACACCTGGTCCTGATCATCACCCTTCTTAGGCTCTGGGCCAACATCCAGTTCCTGCCGGATGGGTAGCCATGAACAGTATGTTTGTCAGCGTATCAGCCTTTGAGTTCTAGCGTTAGTTTTGTTGTTTTGCACCTTGTTGATTTGCTGTGTACTCACCTCCGTTTTTGTTCTGTCTGCAGTCTCTCACCCGGAACCTTCACCCAACCTCTGCCTGATGGTCGGCGGCTGCCGAGCCAGTACCGGACCAACCACTGCACCCTCAACAACCCATCCACGCCACCCGCTCTGTTCCCTGGATTATTCAGCTTCACTCGGACTCTATAAATAAACACTCACCTTTGTCTCACGTACCGTGTCCTGGTCTGCTTCTGGGTTCTGGCTTAGTTAACCGTGACAAGGTGCCTTTTGGCAAACTCCAAGTGGGCTGTCATGTGCCTTTTACTGAGGTGTTGCTTCCGTCTGCCCACTCTACCATAACGGCCTGATTTGGTGGAGTGCTGCAGAGATGGTTGTCCTTCTGGAAGGTTCTCCCATTTCCACAGAGGAACTCTGGAGCTCTGTCAGAGTGACCATCAGGTTCTTGGTCACCTCCCTGACCAAGGCCCTTCTCCCCTGATTGCTCAGTTTGGCCGGGCGGCCAGCTCTAGGAAGAGTCTTGGTGGTTCCAAACTTCTTCCATTTAAGAATTATGGAGGCCACTGTATTCTTGGGGACCTTCAATTTTTGTTGGCCTTCCCCTGACACTGCCTGGTATAGAGGTCCTGGATGGCAGGGAGCTCGGCCCCAGTGATGTACTGGGTTGTACGCACTACCCTCTGTAGCACCTGCCAAGCAGTTGCCGTACCAAGCGGTGATTTAGCCAGTCAAGATGTTCTCAATGGTGCAGCTGTACAACTCTTCAAGGATCTGAAGGCCCATGCCAAATATGTTCAGCCTCCTGAGGGGGAAGAGACGTTGTCCTGCCTTCTTCACGACTCTGTTGGTGTGTGTGGACCAGGTTAATTCCTTAGTGACACTGAGGAACTTGAAGGTCTCGACCCGCTCCACTAGAGCCCCATTGATGTGGATGGGGGCGTGCTCGGCCCTCCATTTCCTGTAGTTCACGATCAGCTCCTTTGTCTTGCCGACGTTGAGGGAGAGATTGTTGTCCTGGCACCACACTACCAGGTCACTGACCTCCTCCCTATAGGTTGTCTCATCGTCGTCAGTGATCGGGCCTACCACCGTCGTGTCGTCAGCAAACTTAATGATGGTGTTGGAGTCGTGTGCGGCCACGCAGTCGTGGGTGAACAGGGTGTCCAGAAAGGGACTAAGCACGCACCCCTGAGGGGCTCCCGTGTTGAGGGTCAGTGGCTGTGTTGTTGCCTACCCTCACCACCAGGGGGCGGCCCATCAGGAAGTCCAGGATCCAGTCGCAGAGGGAGGTGAATTGAGACTAAGCCTTGGGTTGACACTGAGTAAACAGAAGATAAATGGCAGTTGTACTCAGTCAGGAATGGTGTTAAACCTTCACCTAGAACCAATATCATCTTCCCTAACATTATAATGTACTGGCACCAAACAGGTGCAGTCCCATAGCTGACAAATCTATTTGAATTCAGTTTTGTGAGTGAGAGTCTGATTCACAGTGACAGTTAGATTATCAGAGCTCAACTTTAAGCAGTACATTCTTAGGTAGAAGGAAGAAATGCAAAACCTTTTAATATCAGAGATTATATACATTTGCATATACTGTAGGTGTACAGTGCTACTGTACCTACGACAAGCAACTAAATTGAGACTGAATCTCTATCTGAAACTGAAGGGTGAATGTGGTCACTGATTGAAGCATACACTTTGTGACAGTAAATCCTTGAAACGGCTATGATCAAACGTACAGTTTGAAGGCTCATATGAAAGAGGCTCACACAGAATTATATTTAAATACTTAGAAGTTACAGATTATGGCTGTAGTTTGTTCTACCTGTCATCAGCAAAGTATGCATTATCATCAGACTAAATGGAACACATGTTGAGCACTCTGTCCTATCATTGAGGGAAAAATAGAGAAAAACCTCCTAGATTTTCATTTCAAGGAGGTGTGTTTGCAATTATCCCTACAGGGATGGTTGTTGTGTTACAGTTGCTTTAAAGCAGACTTCCTGATTTGGTGGCTGTTTTGGGTGGAGCTGAATGGGGCTGGCTGGGGGCTGGCTGGTGTCTGGGCAGAGCAGCACAGTGGGAGACCATACAATGCAGAACAGAATAACTATTGGTTCACAGGGAGGAGCCAGTTATAGGCCTCTCTGGTTGATCATCCCCCAAACTTCTTCAACAGGAGTAACTACAACAGGTCTTTGGTTCCGTTTGACGTTTCCCAAAAAAAAAGATGATGCAGAATGACAACCAAAAACTCAAATGATGTGTCATCATCCCCAAACATGTTGTAATACTACTTAGGTAATACTACTTAGGTAATACTACTTAGGTAATACTCAAGTAACAAAGTTTCCCTTCATCAGAGCTATTTTGTTATTTTTCTATCCACAGAGTGGGGCTTTAAGCGGCACGAGGTGGGTGTTGTTCCCATGGGCTACTGTTCTCCCTACTTAGCCCATTATAAAGGGATGACAGATGCAGTCCAACCTCCTGGAGATTCATAGCCCACAAAACGTCCTTTGTTGATCTCTTTCCCTCCGCCAGTGACTACCCAGCCAGGTGTCGTAAAGAATCTTTAAGAGAAGAGAAGCACAGTAAAAAATAACCCAGACAAACCCAAACAAATAAACAGTAAATAGTAACCATGCCTCTAATTATGCCCTGTCACACACAGATTAGAGGCTGTTGATTATGAATGGTTAAAGTTAAGTTATATCTTTGGAAATGTCATTAATATCTAATGCAGAAATGATTAAATCCATGAACTATGGCACAGACACACGTTTACACTTGCACACAAACACATGCACATATGCACGCACACATGGACACACACACACACACACACACAGTGTCAAAGTGTTATTTTAATCTCCCGGGTAATCCGGGGCAAAAGAGCTTTTTGGGACCAGTAGAAATAACACCAATTTGTTGTACTGTAATTCTACTGTACTTTCTGAAATATTCGAAATACCATTCTGTCACGATCGTATACAGAGGAGGACCAAGGCGCAGCGTGGAAGGTGAACATGCTTTTATTAATGTTGCACGAACAAAACAACAAACGATACGTGAAGTCCTACGGTACAAACACAAACCAAAAGGAACAAGATCCCACACCATACTGTGGGAAACAGGCTGACTAAGTATGGTTCCCAATCAGAGACAACAAGCAACAGCTGATTCACGTTGCCTCTGAGAACCACACTGGCCAACATAGAAACACAATACTAGAACGAACACAAATGAAAACTCACACCCTGGCTCAACATACTAGAGTCCCCAGAGCCAGGGCGTGACAGTACCCCCCCCCAAAGGCGCGGATTCTGGCCGCGCCAACCAAACACCACAGGGGAGGGACCGGGTAAGCACTCCGCCTTGGCGCGGATCCGGCTCGGGCCTGATCCCCACTCCCTCTCCAACCCCCAAAGTACCCCTGGTCGGTCTGGCCTCGCTGGCCGGGGCTGGACTGCACACTGGTGGAGCGGATTGCTCTAGCTCCGGCGTGAGCAGCTGACGGTGCTGGACCAGGCACCGGTGGAACAGGCACGGGCCGTGCCGGACTGACGACGCACACCACTGGCTTGGTGTGGGGAGCAGGAACGGGCCGGACCGGGCTGGCGCGCTCACCATAGGCTTGGTGCGGGGAGCAGGAGCGGGCCGGACCGGGCTGGCGGCTGCACCATTGGCCTGGTGCGGGGAGCAGGAGCGGGCCGGACCGGCTGGCGACGCACCATTGGCCTGGTGCAGGGAGCAGGAACAGGCCGGGCCGGGCTGGCGGCGCACACCATAGGCTTGGTGCGGGGAGCAGGAACAGGCCGGGCCGGGCTGGCGTGCGCACCATTGGCTTGGTGCGGGAGCAGGAACAGGCCGGGCCGGGCGGCGACGCACCATAGGCTTGGTGCGGGGGAGCAGGAACAGGCCGGGCCGGGCTGACGACGCGCACCATTGGCTTGGTGCGGGGAGCAGGAACAGGCCCGGGGCCGGGCTGGCGGCGCGCACCATTGGCTTGGTGCGGGGAGCAGAGCGGGCCGGACCGGGCTGGCCACGCACCACTGACTTGGTGCGGAGAGCAGGAATGGACCGGACTGGGCTGGCGCCACGCACCACAGGCTCGGTGCAAGGGACAGGAACAGACCGGACCGTACTGGGGGACACACACCACTGGCCCTACGCAGGGATCAGGAACGGGCCGGACCGGACTGGTAACACACCCCAGTACCTCTCGCCGTGCCTCTACACCTTCATTCCCCTTTTTGACCATTGGCCCCCGTAACCTGGCGGCCTCCTCTGCCAACCCGCTGGGCAGCGCTCTATCACGGTCTCCTGCTGCCCCTCGTCCACGGCGTGAGCCCCCCTAAAAATTTTCTGGGCTTCTCTCCTTCCCGTGGTCTCCATATCTCTCGCCAGCCTTTCGCCTTCTGCTTCCAAGTCAAGCCCCTCTCTTGCTCACACAGCTTGACCCAGTCGAGATGGCGCTGGATATCCGCTAGAGATTTCCCTGGCGATGGCTCCTGGACCCGCTGCTTGGTCCAGTTCTGGTGGGATCTTCTGTCACGATCGTCGTATACAGAGGAGGACCAAGGCGCAGCGTGGAAGGTGAACATGCTTTTTATTAATGTTACACGAACAAAACAACAAACGATACGTGAAGTCCTACGGTACAAACACAAACCAAAAGGAACAAGATCCCACACCATACTGTGGGAAACAGGCTGACTAAGTATGGTTCCCAATCAGAGACAACAAGCAACAGCTGATTCACGTTGCCTCTGATTGAGAACCACACTGACAACATAGAAACACAATACTAGAACGAACACAATGAAAACTCACACCCTGGCTCAACATACTAGAGTCCCCAGAGCCAGGGCGTGACACATCCAAAAGTAGAAGTAAAAACTGATTCAAGGCCAAGATTTACAGAGAGAGAAAACATCTAAATCACACATATTATTCTTGTGAAATTACAGGACGACAGAGAATGTTTATATATCTCCCTGTCATGTTTTGTCCTGTTCTGTCCTGTCTTGTCCTGTCCTGTCCTGTTTTGTCTTGTCCTGTATTGTTCTGTCTTGTCCTGCCCTGTCTTGTCCTGTCTTCTTCTGTCCTTTCCTGTCATGTCATATCCTGTCTTGTCCTTTCCTGTCCTGTCCTGTCCTGTCTTGTCTTGTCCTGTCCTGTCCTGTCTTGTCCTGCCCTGTCTTGTCCTGCCTTGCCCTGTCTTGTCCTGTCTTGTCCTGCCATGTCTTGTCCTGTCATGTCCTGTCTTGTCCTGTCATGTTCAGAAAGGTCAAACAGAGTGATGCTCCTTCAGGATTTCTGACTGGCACGTACTGTACGCGGTGTCTGTCTGTGTGTGTGTGTGTGTTTGTGGGTACATGAGTGCATGCGTGTATGTGCATGCGCCTAGAAATCAAGTTGACTAATAAATGCAGAAGCATATTCAAGTATGGAACTATTTCACCCTACTAGCCAATCAGAATGTTGTTTATTCACGTGTATGGAATGTTTCTCCATCCAGATATCTGGATTTTGTGACTTGATTTTTCCATGATATTGGAATCCTACCCACATACTCTTCCTGGCAACACAACAATGCATGACAATCTGATTAATCATAAGCAGTTCCTTGTGATGTTAGAAGACTGGCCAAAAGGAGATCATAGATTAGAGGTACAAGGACCATTATCCAGCTCGAAGGAGACAGGAAGTGTTTGATCTTTCCAGTTAGTCTAATAATTTATAGGATGAAAACAAACAAACAAAAAGAAGAAACACTTAAGTGAAATGAACTTTAAGTGAAAGAAACACTTAAGCCAAAAGTTCTGATGTTTTACTTTGACACTGCTTTAGGTATTTTTAACATAAAAGTCTGATCACCATGAAATGTTCAGTAGAATTGTCCCTCCGGCTTGACTGAAAAACAATGAGTGCATCCCAAATGGCACCCTATTCCCTATTTAGTGCACTACCTTTTAACAGGGTCCACATGGCTCTGGTCAAAGTAGCGCACTATATAGGGAATAGGTGCCATTTGGGATGCAGACTAATTCTTTTAAACTGCCACTAGCGCTAACTACCAGAGACGGACAGATGATGACACTGCAAATTACTGTAGAGAAGCGTTTTTCAATCATCACAGTTAATGACAGGTGAAACTATACTAATGATGATCACACACCCAGATGGAAACGTTGTCAGACAAAACATTTAGAAATACGTGCAGCCAGATTCTCAAACCATCCACTTCCATTCACCACGTTCCTTATTGTGTTTCAATGTGTATTTTCACCATCCAAAACTACAGTTCGGTACATTTAGTTCAGTGGAGACTATTCCAGAAACACAGTGAGCTATAGATTCCAGTGATCATCAAACATAAGCCATGATCCATGTCTGTACAGTGGTAGGCCTATGCCAAACATGAGGGTTTCATTTTGTCATTTATACTTAGCATGTTCATATGGGGAGTAGCAATGGATGAAAGGTTTACCAGACCTCTGTAGAGAAGGGCCAGATTGATCAACTCCAGATGCTTATTGAAGTACATAACATTACTTATTTAAGTATAACATATAAATAACAGATATGGATTGGTAATTTCTCTCCTCAGCTTGAAATGCCTCCACTCACGCCATTGAATTTCTAACTTTTCAGTGGCGTAGCTAGCTGAGGTGTTGTCAAGAGGGCAACATGTGTGTTTGCGAGATGAGGACATGAGATCAATCCCAGTTGAGGACTTGTAAGTAAGGAATATATAATGTTAAGCAAGCAGTGTGACGTCCGTAATATAAGCACACATTCACATACAACGCAGTGTTTTAAGTAAATACTGGAAGGTTTTGGACACTGCCCTCAATCCTATACTGTACATCATAACAATAATGGCTGTACAAGTTACAATCTGTCATTGTGTTGTGTTGAGTTGAGTTGTGTTGAGTTGTCTTGAGTGGTCTTGAGTGGTGTTGGGTGGTGTTGTGTTGAGTTGTTCCTACACTCTGCACATGGATGTACTCTAAACAGCTCTTGTTATGACAACAGCGAAGATGTCATCTTTTAATCTGTTTACAATGAAAATGGATTCAGCTCAACTTCGCATGCCTCCCAGACAAAGGGTTTAGACAGACCTGTGAGGAAAGCTTATGTTATGCAACATCTCATTTCAGTGATACCTTGGAGGGTTAAAACAGGCAGAAAACAACATCCCACTGGGCACAGACGTCAATTCAATGTCAATTCCCGTTGGTTCAACATCAGTTCATTGTGTGCCCAGTGCTATGAGACTCATAGTTAAAGCTAATCTATTTTAATTTCCACCATCGGCCATACTTGTTGTTTATAGCCTCAGAGAGTCAATCTTCAGATTACTTTTGGCTTTCAAGTCAGAGCAGAGCCAGATAAACAAATCTAGCAGTTAATTACTAGACACAGAATACTTTACAATTAAGATGAATTATAACAGTCAGATAGCGTTGGTGGCTGGACTGTGAAGATGGTGTATTCTGTGTGGTCTGAAACAGAGAGAAAGAGAGAGAGAGAGAGAGAGAGAGAGAGAGAGAGAGAGAGAGAGAGAGAGAGAGAGAGAGAGAGAGAGAGAGAGAGAAATTGAGAAACCTATCCAACCAAAAACATAGAGACCCAGAAAACCAGAGCCTACTATGGTGAATCACTAAAACAATACAGAAATTCACTATGGAAAAAGAAGGAACAGCACATCAGAATTCAGCTCAATGTAATTGAAGAATCCATAGAATCTAACCACTTCTGGGAAAATTGGAACACACTAAACAAACAACAACACAAATAGTTATCTGTCCAAAACAGAGATGTATGGATAAACCACTTCTCCAATCTTTTTGGCCCTATAACTGTCACAATCGTCGACAGATGCGGACCAAGGCGCAGCGTGATAAGCATACATACTTTATTAGTACACCACAACATGAACAAAACAACAAACGAAACGTGAAGTCCTAGGTTATACAACAAACCTTAACGGAACAAGATCCCACAACGTAACATGCCAACAGACAACGAGCTACAGCTGTCTCTGATTGGGAACCACCCTGGCCAACATAGAAATACACGATCTAGAACGACAAACCTAGAAAACTAAACAAGGAAAAATCCACACCCTGGCTCAACATTTAAGAGTCCCCAGAGCCAGGGCGTGACAACGGACTGCGACCGCGCCAACCAAACACAAGAGGGTAGGGGCCGGGTGGGCATTCCGCCTCGGCGGCGGATCCGGCTCCGGGCGTGACCACCACACTCTCTCTACCCCCCCCCCGTTGCGCCCCTGGTCTGGTCTGGCCCCTCTGGCCGGAGCTGGACTGAACACCGGTGGAGCGGATTGCTCTGGCTCCGGCGTGGAGCAGCTGACCGGTGCCGGACCAGGCACCGGTGGAACAGGCACGGACCGTGCCGGACTGACGACGCGCCCCACTGGCTTGGTGCGGGGAGCAGAAACGGGCCGGACCGGGCTGACGACGCATTATCATTAACAGCAGACTCGTACATTTCCTCAGTGAAAACAATGTACTGAGCAAATGTCAAATTCGCTTTTTACCAAATTACCGTACGACAGACCACGTATTCACCATGCACACCCTAAATGACAAACAAATGACATAATGACCTAAATGACAAATGACCTAAATGACAAACAAAACAAACCAATACAAAGGCAAAGCCATCTCATGCTTTGTTGATTTAAAAAAAGCTTTTGACTGAATTTGGCATGAGGAAAAACATACAACATTATAAAATCCATATACACAAACAACAAGTGTGTGGTTAAAATTGGCAGAAAACACCCACGTCTTTCCACAGGGCCGTGGGTGGAGCCCCACACTCTTCAACACATATATCAATGAATTGGTGAGGGCACTAGAACAGTCTGCAGCACCTGGCCTTACCCTACTAGAATCTGAAGTCAAATGTCTACTGTTTGCTGATGATCTGGTGCTTCTGTCCCCAACCAAGGAGGGCCTACAGCAGCATCTACATCTTCTATACAGATTCTGTCAGACCTGGGCCCTGACAGTAAATCTCAGTAAGACAAAAATAATGGTGTTCCGAAAAAGGTCCAGTTGCCAGGACCACAAATACAAATTCCATCTAGACATCATTGCCCTAGAGTACCCAAAAAACTATACAGTGCCACAGGTAACTTCCACAAAGCTGTGAACGATCTGAGAGACAAGGCAAGAAGGGCCTTCTACGCAATCAAAAGGAACATAAAATTCAACATTCCAATTAGGATCTGGCTAAAAATACTTGAATCAGTTATAGAACCCATTGCCCTTTATGGTTGTGAGGTCTGGGGTCCGCTCACCAACCAATAATTCACAAAAAGGGGACAAACACCAAATTGAGACTCTACATGCAGATTTCTCTAGAGCAGGTTTTCATCAAGGATCTCTCTGTACTTTTGCTCCGTTCATCTTTCCCTCTATCCTGACTAGTCTCCCAGTCCTTGCCGCTGAAAAACATCCCCACAGCATGATGCTGCCACCACCATGCTTCACCGTAGGGATTTTATTGGCCAGGTGATGAGCGGTGCCTGGTTTCCTCCAGACTATTTGCTTGGCATTCAGGCCAAAGAGTTCAATCTTGGTTTCATCAGACCAGAGAATCTTGTTTCTCATGGTCTGAGAGTCCTTTAGGTGCCTTTTGACAAATTCCAAGCGGGCTGTCATGCGCCTTTTACTGAGAAATGGCTTCTGTCTGGCCACTCTACCATAAAGGCCTGATTGCTGGTGTGCTGCAGAGATGGTTGTCCTTCTGGAAGGTTCTCCCATCACCGCAGAGGAACTCTGGAGCTCTGTCAGAGTGACCATCGGGTTCTTGGTAACCTCCCTGACCAAGGCCCTTCTCCCACGATTGCTCAGTTTGGCCGGGCAGCCAGCTCTAGGAAGAGTCTTGGTGGTTCCAAACTTCTTCCATTTAAGAATGATGGAGGCCACTGTGTTCTTGGGGACCTTCAATGCTGCAGACATTTTCTGGTACCATTCCCCAGATCTGTGCCTCAACACAAACCTGTCTCGGAGCTCTACGGACAATTCCTTCGACCTCATGGCTTGGTTTTTGTTCTGACATGCACTGTCAACTGTGGGACCTTATATATAGACTCCAATCAAGTTGTAGAAACATCTCAAGAACGATCAATGGAAACAGAATGCACCTGAGCTCAATTTCGAGTCTCATAGCAAAGGGTCTGAAAACTTATGTAAATAAGGTTATTTAAAAAAAAATTGTAATACATTTGCAAAAATTTATAAAAACCTGTTTTAATTTTGTCATTATGGGGTATTGTGTGTAGATTGATGATACCATTTAAAAAAAAATCAATTTTAGAATAAGGCTGTAACGTAACAACATGTGGAAAAAGGGAAGGGGTCTGAATACTTTCCGAAGGCACTGTATTTTCATCAGATTACACAGAGCCACAAAGAATTAGAAAACAAATCCAATTTTGATAAACTCCCATCTATTGGGTGAAATACCAGCGTGCCATCACAGCAGCAAGATTTGTGACCTGTTGCCACAAGAAACGGGCAACCAGTGAAGAACAAACACCATTGTAAATACAACCCATATTTATGTTTATGTATTTTCCCTTTTGTACTTTAACTATTTGCATATTGTTACAACACTGTATATGGCCATGATATGACATTTTAAATGTCTCTATTCCTTTGGAATTTTTGTGAGTGTAATGTTTACTGTTCATTTTTATTGTTTATTTAACTTGTATTTCTTGTCTATTTCACTTGCTTTGGTAATGTAAACATATGTTTCCCATGCCAATAAAGCCCTTTGAATGGAATTGAATTGAATTGAGAGAGCTACAGTAGTGTGCCTGTTTAAACTCAGGGCTCTGCAGCCTTCATAGAATGTTTAGGACAACACATCAGTGGTCCTATCTACTGTCCACATCCCACCCATGGCCATCACAGTGCTGTGATCACACACACACACACACACACACACACACACACACACACACACACACACACACACACACACACACACACACACACACACACACACACACACACACACACACACACACACACACACACACACACACACACACACACACACACACACTAGCCCTGTGGAGCCCTGGGAAGCATCCCAAGTGTCCCTGTGGGGGATGAGATAACCAGATGGTGATGTAATAACATGGGGGATCCACAGTATCAACAGTAACCTCCCAATGCCCTGGTGCTGCTGAAGTGGTATGTGTTTGTGTGAGTGTGTTTTACAGTGTGTGTGTGTGTGTGTGTCTTGTGCTGTATACTACACTGTGAGTGAAGCCCTTTCATAGTGATCACTCTGTAGGGCCAATGGTGCCCCTCTCTCTCAACCCTGAGGGGCTGAAAACTTTTCATCCTTGCTGCTATGTTTAGCTTGTCTTGCTGCTATGTTTAGCGTGTCCTTGCTGCTATGTTTAGCTTGTCTTGCTGCTATGTTTAGCGTGTCTTGCTGCTATGTTTAGCGTGTCTTTGCTGCTATGTTTAGCATGTCCTTGCTGCTATGTTTAGCGTGTCCTTGCTGCTATGTTTAGCGTGTCTTGCTGCTATGTTTAGTGTGTCCTTGCTGCTATGTTTAGCGTGTCTTGCTGCTATTTTTAGCGTGTCCTTGCTGCTATGTTTAGCTTGTCTTGCTGCTATGTTTAGCGTGTCTTGCTGCTATGTTTAGCGTGTCCTTGCTGCTATGTTTAGCGTGTCCTTGCTGCTATGTTTAGCGTGTCCTTGCTGCTATGTTTAGCGTGTCCTTGCTGCTATGTTTAGCGTGTCTTGCTGCTATGTTTAGCGTGTCTTGCTGCTATGTTTAGCGTGTCCTTGCTGCTATGTTTAGCGTGTCTTGCTGCTATGTTTAGCGTGTCCTTGCTGCTATGTTTAGCGTGTCCTTGCTGCTATGTTTAGCGTGTCCTTGCTGCTATGTTTAGCATGTCCTTGCTGCTATGTTTAGCGTGTCCTTGCTGCTATGTTTAGCGTGTCTTGCTGCTATGTTTAGCGTGTCTTGCTGCTATGTTTAGCGTGTCCTTGCTGCTATGTTTAGCGTGTTCTTGCTGCTATGTTTAGTGTGTCCTTGCTGCTATGTTTAGCTTGTCTTGCTGCTATGTTTAGCGTGTCTTGCTGCTATGTTTAGCGTGTTCTTGCTGCTATGTTTAGCGTGTCTTGCTGCTATGTTTAGCGTGTCCTTGCTGCTATGTTTAGCGTGTCTTGCTGCTATGTTTAGCGTGTCCTTGCTGCTATGTTTAGCTTGTCTTGCTGCTATATTTAGCGTGTCTTGCTGCTATGTTTAGCGTGTCCTTGCTGCTATGTTTAGCTTGTCTTGCTGCTATGTTTAGCGTGTCCTTGCTGCTATGTTTAGCGTGTCCTTGCTGCTATGTTTAGCATGTCCTTGCTGCTATGTTTAGCATGTCCTTGCTGCTATGTTTAGCGTGTCCTTGCTGCTATGTTTAGCGTGTCTTGCTGCTATGTTTAGCGTGTCTTGCTGCTATGTTTAGCGTGTCCTTGCTGCTATGTTTAGCTTGTCTTGCTGCTATGTTTAGCGTGTCCTTGCTGCTATGTTTAGCGTGTCTTGCTGCTATGTTTAGCGTGTCCTTGCTGCTATGTTTAGCGTGCCTTGCTGCTATGTTTAGCGTGTCCTTGCTGCTATGTTTAGCATGTCCTTGCTGCTATGTTTAGCGTGTCCTTGCTGCTATGTTTAGCGTGTCTTGCTGCTATGTTTAGCGTGTCTTGCTGCTATGTTTAGCGTGTCCTTGCTGCTATGTTTAGCGTGTCCTTGCTGCTATGTTTAGCGTGTCCTTGCTGCTATGTTTAGCGTGTCCTTGCTGCTATGTTTAGCGTGTCCTTGCTGCTATGTTTAGCGTGTCTTGCTGCTATGTTTAGCGTGTCTTGCTGCTATGTTTAGCGTGTCCTTGCTGCTATGTTTAGCGTGTTCTTGCTGCTATGTTTAGCGTGTCCTTGCTGCTATGTTTAGCGTGTCCTTGCTGCTATGTTTAGCTTGTCTTGCTGCTATGTTTAGCGTGTCCTTGCTGCTATGTTTAGCATGTCCTTGCTACTATGTTTAGCATGTCCTTGCTGCTATGTTTAGCGTGTCCTTGCTGCTATGTTTAGCATGTCCTTGCTGCTATGTTTAGCTTGTCCTTGCTGCTATGTTTAGCTTGTCCTTGCTGCTATGTTTAGCATGTCCTTGCTGCTATGTTTAGCATGTCCTTGCTGCTATGTTTAGCGTGTCCTTGCTGCTATGTTTAGTGTGTCCTTGCTGCTATGTTTAGCATGTCCTTGCTGCTATGTTTAGCGTGTCCTTGCTGCTATGTTTAGCGTGTCTTGCTGCTATGTTTAGCGTGTCTTGCTGCTATGTTTAGCGTGTCCTTGCTGCTATGTTTAGCTTGTCTTGCTGCTATGTTTAGCGTGTCCTTGCTGCTATGTTTAGCGTGTCTTGCTGCTATGTTTAGCGTGTCCTTGCTGCTATGTTTAGCGTGTCTTGCTGCTATGTTTAGCGTGTCCTTGCTGCTATGTTTAGCATGTCCTTGCTGCTATGTTTAGATTGTCTTGCTGCTATGTTTAGCATGTCCTTGCTGCTATGTTTAGCGTGTCTTGCTGCTATGTTTAGCATGTCCTTGCTGCTATGTTTAGCTTGTCCTTGCTGCTATGTTTAGCGTGTCCTTGCTGCTATGTTTAGCGTGTCCTTGCTGCTATGTTTAGCTTGTCTTGCTGCTATTTTTAGCATGTCCATGCTGCTATGTTTAGCGTGTCCTTTCTGCTATGTTTAGCTTGTCTTGCTGCTATGTTTAGCATGTCCTTGCTGCTATGTTTAGCATGTCCTTGCTGCTATGTTTAGCGTGTCCTTGCTGCTATGTTTTAGCGTGTCCTTGCTGCTATGTTTAGCGTGTCCTTGCTGCTATGTTTAGCGTGTCCTTGCTGCAATGTTTAGCGTGTCCTTTGTCTGTGTGGAACGCATTAGAGGAATGCATAAGATGTTGAGATTCAGGCTCTCTTTGTATAGAAACATAAAGCGCTTCAGAGAGCTAGCATAACAGAACAGGACAGGACAGAACTTGGAGTTGCTCGTCCAACACTCTAACCAACAGAGCAACTGAGCCTCACATGATCCAGTCCCACATGCCCCATCTGAGGGGACCAAACTCTCACTATCTGTGTGCAGTTAAAGATGTGTAATGCTTCAGTCCTTCATGTCCACATAAACCATATGCTGTGTGTATGTGAAGTGTGTGACAGAGACTAGAACGTGTGTGTGTGTGTGGGGGTGTATGTGTGTGTGTGCATGCGTGCATGTGTGTTTCCTGGAAATTGAAAGGAAATGTAAATGAACTGTTTTGTCAACAGACAGAGTTCAGATGTGTTGTTTTGAGAACACGTTAGCATACAGGCTAATGTAGCAAGCTGGGGTCCTACCATGCTGCTCCGGTGACAGCCTGATTCAGATGGACTGGCCGATTTCTGGACCCATTCTGTCCCTGTGTGTGTGTGTGTGTGTGCGCGTGTGTGCGTGCATGTGCACGTGCGCGTGCATGTGCAATGAGGGTTAGGTCTAAACACCAGCTGTCATACCTGGCCTCGTCCCCATTCCCCAGTTCTCATGACCTCTCCTCACTGCACCAATAACAGACGCTCCCAAGTGCTCTGAACAGCCAGGGCACACTCTCTGAACAGCCAGGGCACACTCCCTGAACAGCCAGGGCACACTCTCTGAACAGCCAGGGCACACTCTCTGAACAGCCAGGGCACACTCTCTGAACAGCCAGGGCACACTCTCTCAACAGCCAGGGCACACACTCTCAACAGCCAGGGCACACTCTCTCAACAGCCAGGGCACACTCTCTCAACAGCCAGGGCACACTCTCTGAACAGCCAGGGCACACTCTCTCAACAGCCAGGGCACACTCTCTCAACAGCCAGGGCACACTCTCTGAACAGCCAGGGCACACTCTCTCAACAGCCAGGGCACACTCTCTCAACAGCCAGGGCACACTCTCTGAACAGCCAGGGCACACTCTCTCAACAGCCAGGGCACACTCTCTCAACAGCCAGGGCACACTCTCTGAACAGCCAGGGCACACTCCCTGAAAAGCCAGGGCACACACTCTCAACAGCCAGGGCACACTCTGCCCACTTCCCAACACAGTCAAATCTATTCCTACTCACAGTGCTACAGAATTACACAGTGGAACTGAACAAGCAATGGGCTTCACTTTAAGGATCACTAACTAATATAGTTCGGCTGGGAATGTACATGGCATATCTTTTAGAGCATGTGTGCTGTGCTCTTGCCCACAGTGGTGTATACTGTTTTGTATATTTGTATGTATTTGTGTGTTGAAAATGTCTAACCACTTGTATAATCTATTTCCATACATTTCAAACAGACATACATAGCCCACCAGACACGCCACTGTGGGTTTCTTCATGGTACACAAACCAAAAAACAGATTTAATGCTTCGCTCAGTTATGTATAGAGCGATGTCTTATGTATATATGAATAGTGTGTAAATAGTATTTGTGTTGTTTCTTGGTGTCTTTCCAATATATAACACTTTTATTTTTTTATTTTTTATTTTGAATTTAATGTCATATCTTATGTTTTTCTTGTCTATAACTGTTCTGTACTTTGTGATGTATTTGTCCCTTTTATGTGGATCCCAGGAAGAGTAGCTGTTGCGTGTGCAGTACCTAACGGGGAGCCTAATAAACTAAACAAAAAAAACTGCTAAAAGAAAGGAAAGGAGGAGAGGTTATTGATCAGAGACAAGTGGCCAATGGATATTTTATATAAACAGTGTTAAAAACAGTCAGTGTTCATCCTGTTTGTGTTGTGTTATGCCCTGCCCACCACAGGTATGTATCATATAGTGAATTGTTTGCCCATATGGGCTGGGCCACTTAATAAAAAGTGTATGACACTGAAATAAAACAATAAAACCAAACTTGGTTCTCTGGTGCCAGCAGAAACAGAGTCAGGGGTTAAAAGTTCACACAGAGGTCAGCGTGGTACTGGCAGCTGCCTGGTGCCTGGTGAATGCTCTTCTGTGGCTCACACACACACACACACACACACACACACACACACACACACACACACCTCACACTCACACTCCTTTATTTTACTATCCTTGTGGGGACCAAACAATTGATTCCCATTCAAAATCATATTTTCCCTAACCCCTAACCCTAACCCTAATTGTAAACCTAATCCCTGAGCCTAAAATAGCCTTTTTCCTTGTGGGGACCAGCGAATGTTCCTTGTTTTACTATCCTACTGAGGACTTCTGGTCCCCACAAGGATTGTAAAAGCAACAAAAAAAACACACACATGCTGTGCCTGTGGGCAGCAAGGCTGATGAGAGGGAACGGATGACAGTACACTAGCCTGGTTAAACCAGACTGAACGCTGGCTGCCCTTTATGATGATGCTCAATGGCTCCAGGCTAGGATAACAGAACAGGCCGTCATTGTGCCAAATTCAACCCATAACGCCACACCTCAGGCCCCAGGCCCCACAACCAGGCCAGACTCATTGTTCAATATATCACCGGCTATATTCACTATCAGATCATATGTCCTTTATCTGTTGAATGCACAGGCATTATAAGAGAGATTAAAATCAGTTTGAGATGTGTGTATATTGATATCAGTAACACACTTCCTGATTGGACTTCCTTGGACCTTTGCAAGAAGAACAGGAAGTACTCCTTCAGGTATCCTGAAGTTAACCTCACTAATAGCCCCCTGTCTATCCATTAGCAATGGTCTCTTTATGGATAATTTACCTCACTGTGAATGGCCAGCGTTGAAGGCTTGATTGTCCCTCACTTCCCAGTTGCCGGTTCAGGAGTACCACAACCTCCGAAGTCCATCAGCAGGACTGAAATGTAATGTGTTTACTCTGGGAGAGACCTATATAGCACAACTCAGTCACTAGGTTATTGTGTGTCCTGATACAGGTCACTGCTAGCACAACTCAGTCACTAGGTTATTGTGTGTCCTGATACAGGTCACTGCTAGCACAACTCAGTCACTAGGTTATTGTGTGTCCTGATACAGGTCGCTGCTAGTTCCTGACTGACTCATAAATCAAGCGCAGCATATTTATTTAACCTTTTTTTTTCTTCTTTTTTTTACTACAGCGAGTCATTCTGAGACCAAGGTCTCTTTTACAGATGGGCCCTGTAATTACAACAATATACACATCAATACAGCATGAAAAGGACAACAGAGATACAAAACACAGTCATAAAGCTCTCAATACGACTGTTGATGCTCTCTAACTTTCATAGGACACTGAAAACAGAATTAGTTGTACATAATAACAAGGTAAGTTTGTGTGCTTATTTTTTTATTTAACTTTTATTTATTCAGGGGAGCCATATGGAGACCAGGGTCTCATTCTCAAATGGTGCCCGGAGAACAAACAATTCACAAATCAGCATAATAATTCAATAAAACAGTAAAAAAGAAACTACAAGATACAACAGTTACAGATACACAACATTTCAACAACACCATTTTTTTTTATACAATCAACCAAAACACTTGCAAACCTCAGTGAATTCATCACTCATCAGCGTTCTAAACTGTCTTATTGGCACCAGGGATTCAAGATGTAATGAGGATTGTAAATTATTCCAAACATTGAGGGGCGTTAGAATTGAAGGCTGATTTAACTAGGTTGGTAGAGACACGAGGGTCCTCAAGGGTTAACCAACACTGTGAGCGGGTTTGGTGATCCATATTTGTATACTGTAGCCCTTTCCTGCAGTCAGTGACCAAAAGCGCCCTCTTTGGCCTCGCGGGTGGAATGCTATTAATCATTTTCATAATTTCATAATTCATCCAGATTTCTTCTTTTTTTTTACAACAAAAATCTGGTGTTTCTATGTCAAACAGATTTGTTATATTTCAGTCTTCTGTGATGTATATAAAGTGTAATATTGGGATGCAAACAAAATGTTTCATACATTTCAACTCTATATCTGACATGGTACAGGTGTCTTCCTTTTTCAAGCCCATAACCGTGTGTGAGGTTTATACTTTTGTTTCAAAGTAGATTTGTTTAAGACTACCAAGAAACACTCTGTGTGACCCTGATTTAGCCCACTGCAGTAAAAGGTTAAAAGAGAAGTGAGATACAGTGCATTCGGAAAGTATTCAGACCCATTGAATTTTTCCACATTTTGCTACATTACAGCCTTATTCTAAAATGGATTAAATAGTTTTTTCCCTCATCAATCTACACACAATACCCCATAATGAGAAACCAAAAACAGTTTTAGAATTTTTTGCAAATGTATAAAAAATTAAAACTGGAAATCACATTTACATAAGTATTCAGACTTTGTACTTTGTTGAAGCACCTTTGGCAGCGATTGCAGCCTCGAGTCTTCTTGGGTATGACGCTACAAGCTTGGTACACCTGTATTTGGGGAGTTTCTCCAATTCTTCTCTGCAGATCCTCTCAAGCTCTGTCAGGTTGGAAGGGGAGCGTTGCTGCACAGCTATTTTCAGGTGTTTCCAGAGATGTTAGATCGGGTTCAAGTCCGGGCTCTGGCTGGGCCACTCAAGGACGTTCAGAGACTTGTCATGAAGCCACTCGTGCGTTGTCTTGGCTGTGTGCTTAGGGTCGTTGTCCTGTTGGAAGGTGAACCTTCGCCCCAGTCTGAGGTCCTGAGTGCTCTGGAGCAGGTTTTCATCAAGGATCTCTCTGTACTTTGCTCCGTTCATCTTTCCCTTGATCCTGACTAGTCTCCCAGTCCCTGCTGCTGAAAAACATCCCCACAGCATGATGCTGCCACCACCATGTTTACCGTAGGGATGGTGCCAGGTTTCCTCCAGACGTGACGCTTGGCATTCAGGCCAAAGAGTTCAATCTTGGTTTCATCAGACCAGAGAATCTTGTTTCTCATGGTCTGAGAGTCTTTAGGTGCCTTTTGGCAAACTCCAAGCGGGCTGTCATGTGCCTTTTACTGAGGAGTGGCTTCTGTCTGGCCACTCTACCATGAAGGCCTGATTGGTGGAGTGCTGCAGAGATGGTTGTTCTTTGGAAGGTTCTCCCATCTCCACAACCATCGGGTTCTGGGTCACCTCCCTGACCAAGGTCCTTCTCCCCTGATTGCTCAGTTTGGCCGGGCAGACTTCTTCCATTTAAGAATTATGGAGGCCACTGTGTTCTTTGGGGACCTTCAGTGCTTCAGAAATTTTTGGTACCCTTCCCCAGATCTGTGCCTCGACACAATCCTGTCTCGGAGCTCTACGGACAATTCCTTCGACCTCATGGCTTGGTTTTTGGTCTGACATACACTGTCATCTGTGGGACCTTATATAGACAGTTGTGTGCCTTTCCAAATCATGTCAAATCAATTGAATTTACCACAAGTGGACTACAATCAAGTTGTAGAAACATCTCAAGGATGATCAATGGAAACATGATGTACCTGAGCTCAATTTCGAGTCTCATGGCAAAGGGTCTGAATACTTATGTAAATAAGGTATTTCTGTATTTGATTTGTAATGAATTTGCAAAAATGTCTAAAAACCTGTTTTTGCTTTGTCATTATGGGGTATCTTGTGTAGATTGATGTGGGAAAAAATGCATTTAATCCATTTGAGAATAAGGCTGTAATGTAACAAAATGTGGAAAAATTCAAGGGGACTGAATACTTTCCGAATGCACTGTATGTTGTGCAGCAGAGCTTTGTAAATAAAAAGGGAGAAATTAAGTGATGTACGGGAATTTAGAGATAAAGGATGCAGTAATGAGTATTAAACCTGTCACATGTGATAAAGGGAAGCGCACTATGGTACACTACATCCAGGGATTTCAGAATAGTGCCTACTGCATTCTGATAAATGGTGTCACCATAATCAAGGGCTGGCAAGATGGTTGCCTGTACAACCTGCTTTCTGCTGTTTAGGGAGAGGCACATAATAAAATAAGCCTATTTTAAATCTCAGCTTTTTAACTAGCTCATCCGTATGTTTTTTTTTTAACATCACATTTTTGTAAATCCAAAAGCCCAGATATTTATCGGCGGGAACCTGCTCGATGAAAGAACCATCCAATGCCTAAATGTGTAAACAATTTGAGATATTTCAATGAGAATTTAAAAACAACATACATTTAGTTTTTCCCGCATTAAGTACACATTTTAAATCAACAAGTGCTTTCTGCAAGGCAACAAAAGCAAAAGCTCTAACGTAGCCTGGTCAGCATTAGGGGCAATAGCGTTCATAGAAATGTGTCATCTGCATACAGATGAATGTTATAGGTTTTTTGCAGATAGACCGATATTATTTCTATCAATAGTAAAGAGGACATGTCCCAAAATCGACCCCCTGCAGGACACCTTTAGTAATGTTGAGGTAACTTGACTTGATACCATCAGAAAGCACACATTGTGTCCTGTCTGACAGTTCCCAAACCACTTGGAAGACGCCTGGCCGAGGGCCATTTCAGACAACCTTTGAATGAGTAGCGGATGGTCGACAGTATCAAAGGCTTTGGATAGGTCTATAAATGTGACAGCACAGTGATTCCTATTATATAAGCAATTTAACACATATTTTAAGACAAGCGTAGCTGCTGAAACAATGCTATGTCCAGGTCTAAAACCAGATTGGTGCATGTTATGAATATACTTTGTTAATGTTTTTAAAAGTTCTTAGCTGAGAGTTTGCCAGTGATTCTAATATTTTTGCAAGGCAAGATAGTTTAGAAATTGGGTGGTAGTTATCTAGGTCAGAAGGATCCCCAACTTTGTGAAGGGGGAGGACATGTGGCGCCTTCCAGATCTTAGAGATAGCACCAGAAGCAATTGTTAAATAACAAATATGGGTCAAAGGTTCTACAATGAGGGGGGGGGGGCAGAAAGCTGCAGTAAAAAGGGATCAAGCGAATCAGTTCCTGTGCATTTTCTTACATCCATTTTTTACAAGGCACTTAGTACTTCACTAAGTAGGTTTACATCAAACCTTTTTATGTGGGTAAAGTACATTTCATGACCGGCCTGATGGAAACAGAAAATGTTTTGGTAAACTTTCAAAATGTTGACAAAACTAAATACGCTAGACTAAATACGCTAGACAGGGTGGGATCTTTTTGTGTCAGTAAAATTAATCATGCTAGAAATGTTGGTGGAAGCACTTTATGCACAAATATTGATATAATCACCATCATATCGAAGTAAACTTGGAGTCACACAATGACATGTTGTGTAATTCCACTTTGACATTATGGAGTATTGTGTGTAGGCCAGTAATAAAATATCTCAATGTAATCCATTTTAAAATCAGGCTGTAACCCAACAACATGTGGAAAAAGTCAAGGGGTGTGAATACTCTCTGAAGGGACTGTAAGTAAGCATTTCACTGTTAGTCTACACCTGTTATTTATGAAGCATGTGACAAATACGTTTTCATTTGACATGTTGTGTGGTCCTCCCACTACGACTCGGGAAAACATGCAGTTTATTAGGCTAAAATATTAAATAAGTTATGATGAACTTTACAGGCTGGTGAAAGTGCAAGGTGATGAGCTTGATGCTCCTTTCCAATAAATATTGAGGGTCTTATTCTGGTGACATGATAATAGATGCTTGGCTGCCGTTTGACAAATAAAAATAAACTTGTCACTTTGATGGAAACACATCTCTGGTGGGAAAATGCGCATATTGTTTTTATGTGGATTTTAGAATATTCGCATGAAAATCTGTTGCCAATTGGATGGAACCTAGTTGTTAAAATGAGGAGAAATAAAGTGAGTGCCTGGAAGTGCATCATTTTCTGCTTTCTGTTTAGAGGTGAATAAAGGACTCCCTCTAGTGGAACTTCAGTTATTTTCAGAAACGATTCTTTCGAATAGGTGGCCAGCTGAGGCAAAATGGTTATTAAAAGCACCACAAATTTCATTTGTGTTTGTTATGGGACCAGAGGCTGTCATAAGCTGCTGGGTAATGTGGAGGTGGAGTTTTGTTTCAAATATTTGATCACTTTCCAGAATTTAGCTGGATTTCCACCACTCTCAGATACACAATTCAAGAAGTTTATTGACTTTGCTTTTCTAAACAGAGTAAGACATCTATTTCTCAAACGTCTGAAGGACTGCCAGTCAGTGGCAGAATCAGTCAATCTAGCCTTAGCCCAAGCTACGTTTCTTTCAGACAATTCAGACAATACATGCGTGAACCATGGGTTAGATCTGTCCTTTACCCTTCATCTTTTATATGAGGCATGCTGATCTGCAACAGAGTTAAATAGAGAGGTAAAACATTTAAGGGCCTGATCCGAATGAGGGATAAAGGTCACACCCTCCCAATCATACAACCCCAGTTCATACAGGAAAGGTTGCTCATTGAAAGTTCTTAAATGTATTTTCGTAATAATGTACAGACGCAATTTAGGTAGCTTAGCATCTCTAATGCAGGCAATGGGACTATTGTCACTGAGCTCGTTAGCAAAGATTCCATTGGCTGTATACTTATGAGGGGCATTTGTCAGAATGATATCCAAAATAGTAGATTCGTCAGGGTGTTTTAAGTTGGGACTGGTTGATTTAGTTATCAGTTGAGTTAAATTTAGCTCAGTACAAATATATTTCAGTCTATCTGTTACTGGCATCAACCAATCCGGGTTATGATCACCCAATATTAATAATTCCGATTTAGCATAGTTAGACAGCAAGTCAGACAATTTACTAAGAGCAATTGGGAGGGTGATAAACTTCAAAACCTCAACAATCATTGAGGGGGGTGCACGGTGCAGCGAGGAGTGCCACTGCCTAGAAGGGAGGGTAGTGCCACTTCCAACGGTGCAAAGCTGTTTGCCAGGCAGAGCGGATCCTCCGAAGCAGGAAAGGACAAACAAGCCACATGCTCTGAGAAGTGGGACAGGTCGACTTTCGCCCAACTCTTCACCACCCTGGGTGAGAGAGAGGTTCAGCGCCGAGAGATGTTTAGCCTGGGCTATAGCTACATTGGTGAACTCATCAACAAGGCTCTCCTTCTGCTTCAGCTCATCGGATAGCCGCGAACGTCCCTCTGCAGCCGGTCACACAGACATAACCCTGTTCCGAATGCGCTCGGTCTTCCATTCTGTCCCTTTGGTTAGTGAACATTTCACAGCGGTAGCATTGGACAGTCAATGGTTGGCCATTGATATCCATTGGATAGCCGTCGGTAGCCATAATGCTAAAAACAGCGCTGGCTTAAAGTAAAAAAAAGTCCAGTAAGGCGATGTGTTCCGTGAAGAGCTAAAATAGGCTAGAAAAACAAACAAAAAGACGAGTGCATCGGTCTGAACCTGTACAGGCCGTCTGTCGGCCGTCTGTCGATACATAAAATAGCCTATAAATGAGACACCCAGGTCAGTCAGCCACAGGCCATGCAGTGAAAGGCTACAGGCTGTCTGCCTTAAAACAACAATCCCAAACACCCCCATACATTTCCTCCAGTCCCCAAACACACACACACACACACACACACACAAACACAAACACACACATTTCCTCCAGACCACACCCCCAACCATGGAATGTGCATGTTTGCTTCTTCTAGACTCCATTGTCAACTCTCAACATGTGTCAGTGGTTGTCTGTCCCATGCCACAAATACCACAAAGACCAACAAGCTTCTGTAAGCCTTCAAACTCTCTCAAACTCTCTCTAACTCCATCAAACTCTCTCCTAAGATACTACATGCATCTTTATATACTCTGCATAATATCTCAGTATACAGTATTCATCTTTATATACTCTGAATAGTATCTCAGTATACAGTATCAATCTTTATATACTCTGAATAGTATCTCAGTATAGAGTATTCATCTTTATATACTCTGAATAGTATCTCAGTATACAGTATTCATCTGTATATACTCTGAATAGTATCTCAGTATACATTATTAATCTTTATATACTCTGAATAGTATCTCAGTATACAGTATTCATCTGTATATACTCTGAATAGTATCTCAGTATACATTATTAATCTTTATATACTGAATAGTATCTCAGTATACAGTAGAGGAGGAAGGTAGAGAAGAGGGTCTGTCATTGCTCCCTCCCCCATGCCTCCTGCAGTAATGTAACAGGGGTGAAGTAGGAGGAAAGAAGGAGGGGTTTTTAAAGAAGGGAAATCCTGATGGACAGAAGCAGGTTTCAGAGTAAATTCCAGCTTTACTTTGAGAGTAATCAATCAATCAATTTTATTTTATATAGCCCTTCTTACATCAGCTAATATCTCGAAGTGCTGTACAGAAACCCAGCCTAAAACCCCAAACAGCTAGTAATGCAGGTGTAGAAGCACGGTGGCTAGGAAAAACTCCCTAGAAAGGCAAAACCTAGGAAGAAACCTAGAGAGGAACCAGGCTATGAGGGGTGGCCAGTCCTCTTCTGGCTGTGCCGGGTGGAGGTTATAACAGAACCATGCCAAGATGTTCAAAAATGTTCATTAGTGACAAGCATGGTCAAATAATAATCAGGAATAAATCTCAGTTGGCTTTTCATAGCCGATCATTAGAGTTTAAAACAGCAGGTCTGGGACAGGTAGGGGTTCCATAACCGCAGGCAGAACAGTTTAAACTGGAATAGCAGCAAGGCCAGGCGGACTGGGGACAGCAAGGAGTCACCACGGTCCGGTAGTCCCGACGTATGGTCCTAGGGCTCAGGTCTCTCAGTTGGCTTTTCATAGCCGATCATTTAGAGTTGAAAACAGCAGGTCTGGGACAGGTAGGGGTTTCGTAGCCGCAGGCAGAACAGTTGAAACTGGAATAGCAGCAAGGCCAGGCGGACTGGGGACAGCAAGGTGTCATCATGCCCGGTAGTCCTGACGTATGGTCCTAGGGCTCAGGTTCTCAGAGAGAAAGAGAGAACGAGAGAATTAGAGAGAGCATACTTAAATTCACACAGGACACTGGATAAGACAGGAGAAGTACTCCAGGTATAACCAACTAACCCCAGCCCCCGACACATAAACTACTGCAGCATAAATACTGGAGGCTGAGACAGGAGCGGTCCGGAGACACTGTGGCCCCATCCGAAGAAACCCCCGGACAGGGCCAAACAGGAAGGATATAACCCCCACCCACTCCGCCAAAGCACAGCCCCCGCACCACTAGAGGGATATCCCCAACCACCAACTTACAATCCTGAGACAAGGCCGAGTATAGCCCACAGAGGTCTCCACCACAGCACAAACCAAGGGGGCGCCAACCCAGACAGGAAGATCACGTCAGTAACTCAACCCACTCAAGTGACGCACCCCTCCCAGGGACGGCATGAAAGAGCACCAGCAAGCCAGTGACTCAGCCCCTGCAACAGGGTTAGAGGCAGAGAACCCCAGTGGAGAGGGGAACCGGCCCGGCAGAGACAGCAAGGGCTGTTCGTTGCTCCAGCCTTCCGTTCACCTTCACACTCCTGGGCCAGACTACACTCAATCATATGACCTACTGAAGAGATAAGTCTTCAGTAAAGACTTAAAGGTTGAGACCGAGTCTGCGTCTCTCACATGGGTAGGCAGACTGTTCCATAAAAATGGAGATCTATAGGAGAAAGCCCTGCCTCCCGCTGTTTGCTTAGAAATTCTAGGGACAATTAGGAGGCCTGCGTCTTGTGACCGTAGCGTACGTATTGGTATGTACGGCAGGACCAACTCGGAAAGATAGGTAGGAGCAAGCCCATGTAACGCTTTATAGGTTAACAGTAAAACCTTGAAATCAGCCCTTGCCTTAACAGGAAGCCAGTGTAGGGAAGCTAGCACTGGAGTAATATGATCAAATTTCTTGGTTCTAGTCAGGATTCTAGCAGCCGTATTTAGCACTAACTGAAGTTTATTTAGTGCTTTATCCGGGTAGCCGGAAAATAGAGCATTGCAGTAGTCTAATCTAGAAGTAACAAATGCATGGATTAATTTTTCTGCATCATTTTTGGACAGAAAATTTCTGATTTTTGCAATGTTACGTAGATGGAAAAAAGCTGTCCTTGAAACAGTCTTGATATGTTCGTCAAAAGAGAGATCAGGGTCAAGAGTAACGCCTAGGTCCTTCACAGTTTTATTTGAGACGACTTTACAACCATCAAGATGAATTGTCAGATTTAACAGAAGATCTCTTTGTTTCTTGGGACCTAGTACAAGCATCTCTGTTTTGTCCGAGTTTAAAAGTAAAAGTTTTCAGCCATCCACTTCCTTATGTCTGAAACACAGGCTTCTAGCGAGGGCAATTTTGGGGCTTCACCATGCTTCATTGAAATGTACAGCTGTGTGTCATCCGCATAGCAGTGAAAGTTAACATTATGTTTTCGAATAACATCCCCAAGAGGTAAAATATATAGTGAAAACAATAGTGGTCCTAAAACGGAACCTTGAGGAACACCCGAAATGTACAGTTGATTTGTCGGAGGACAGACCATTCACAGAGACAAACTGATATCTTTCCGACAGGTAGGATCTAAACCAGGCCAGAACTTGTCCGTGTAGACCAATTTGGGTTTCCAGTCTCTCCAAAAGAATGTGGTGATCGATGGTGTCAAAGGCAGCACTAAGGTCTAGTAGCACGAGGACAGATGCAGAGCCTCGGTCTGACGCCATTAAAAGGTCATTTACCACCTTCACAAGTGCAGTCTCAGTGCTATGATGGGGTCTAAAACCAGACTGAAGCATTTCGTATACATTGTTTGTCTTCAGAAAGGCAGTGAGTTGCTGCGCAACAGCTTTTTCTAAAATTTTTTGAGAGGAATGGAAGATTCGATATAGGCCGATAGTTTTTTATATTTTCCGGGTCAAGGTTTGGCTTTTTCAAGAGAGGCTTTATCACTGCCACTTTTAGTGAGTTTGGTACACATCCGGTGGATAGAGAGCTGTTTATTATGTTCAACATAGGAGGGCCAAGCACAGGAAGCAGCTCCTTCAGCAGTTTAGTAGGAATAGGATCCAGTATGCAGCTTGAAGGTTTAGAGGCCATGATTATTTTCATCATTGTGTCAAGAGATATAGTACTAAAACACTTAAGTGTCTCTCCCGATCCCAGGCCCTCGCAGACTGTGCAGATCCAGGACAGCTAAGCCCTGGAGGAATACGCAGATTCAAAGAGGAGTCCGTAATTTGCTTTCTAATGGTCATGATCTTTTCCTCAAAGAAGTTCATGAATTTATCACTGCTGAAGTGAAAACCATCCTCTCTTGGGGAATGCTGCTTTTTAGTTAGCTTTGCAACAGTATCAAAAAGAAATTTTTGGATTGTTCTTATTTTCCTCGATTAATTTGGAAAAGTAGGATGATCGAGCAGCAGTGAGGGCTCTTCGGTACTGCACGGTACTGTCTTTCCAAGCTAGTCGGAAGACTTCCAGTTTGGTGTGGCGCCATTTCCGTTCCAATTTCCTGGAAGCTTGCTTCAAAGCTCGGGTATTTTCTGTATACCAGGGAGCTAGTTTCTTATGACAAATGTTTTTTCGTTTTTAGGGGGTGCAACTGCATCTAGGGTATTGCGCAAGGTTAAATTGAGTTCCTCAGTTAAGTGGTTAACTGATTTTTGTCCTCTGACGTCCTTGGGTAGGCAGAAGGAGTCTGGAAGGGCATCAATGAATTTTTGTGTTGTCTGAGAATTTATAGCACGACTTTTGATGCTCCTTGGTTGGGGGTCTGAGCAGATTATTTGTTGCGATTGCAAACGTAATAAAATGGTGGTCCGATAGTCCAGGATTTTTGTGGAAAAACATTAAGATCTACAACATTTATTCCATGGGACAAAACTAGGTCCAGAGTATGACTGTGGCAGTGAGTAGGTCCAGAGACATGTTGGACAAAACCCACTGAGTCGATAATGGCTCCGAAAGACTTTTGGAGTGGGTCTGTGGACTTCTCCATGTGAATATTAAAATCACCAAAAAATTAGAATATGATCTGCTATGACTACAAGGTCTGATAGAATTCAGGAAACTCAGAGAGGAACGCTGTATATGGCCCAGGAGGCCTGTAAACAGTAGCTATAAAAAGTGATTGAGTAGGCTGCATAGATTTCATGACTAGAAGCTCGAAAGATGAAAACGTCATTTTTTTTTGTAAATTGAAATTTGCTATCGTAAATGTTAGCAACACCTCCGCCTTTGCCCGGGGATGCACGGGAATATGGTCACTAGTGTAACCAGGAGGTGAGGCCTCATTTAACACAGCAAATTCATCAGGCTTAAGCCATGTTTCAGTCAGGCCAATCACATCAAGATTATGATCAGTGATGAGTTCATTGACTATGACTGCCTTTGAAGTGAGGGATCTAACATTAAGTAACCCTATTTTGAGATGTGAGGTATCACGATCTCTTTCAATAATGGCAGGAATGGAGGAGGTCTTTATCCTAATAAGATTGCTAGGGTAGAACACCACCATGTTTAGTTTTGCCCAACCTAGGGTTCGAGGCACAGACACAGTCTCAATGGGTATGGCTGAGCTGACTACACTGACTATGCTATTGGCAGACTCCACTAAGCTGGCAGGTTGGCTAACAGCCTGCTGCCTGGCCTGCACCCTATTTCACTGTGGGGCTAGAGGAGTTAGAGCCCTATCTATGTTGGTAGATAAGAGGAGAGCACCCCTCCAGTTAGGATGGAGTCCGTCACTCCTCAGCAGGTCAGGCTTTGATCCTGTTTGTGGGTGAGTCCCAGAAAGAGGGCCAATTATCCACAAATGTTATCTTTGGGAGGGGCAGAAAACAGTTTTCAACCAGCGATTGAGTGCTGAGACTCTGCTGTAGAGCTCATCACTTCCCCTAACTGGGAGGGGGCCAGAGACAATTACTCGATGCCGACACATCTTTCTAGCTGATTTACACGCTGAAGCTATGTTGCACTTGGTGACCTCTGACTGTTTCATCCTAACATCGTTGGTGCCGACGTGGATAACAATATCTCTATACTCTCTACACTCGCCAGTTTTAGCTTTTAGCCAGCACCATCTTTAGATTAGCCTTAACGTCGGTAGCCCTGCCCCCTGGTAAACAGTGTATGATCGCTGGGTGATTCGTTTTAAGTCTAACTGCGGGTAATGGAGTCGCCGATGACTAGGGTTTTCAATTTGTCAGAGCTAATGGTGGGAGCCTTCGGAGTCTCAGACCCCTGTAACGGGAGGAGTAGAGACTAGAGAAGACTCAGACTCAGACTCCGACTCGCTACATAATGGGGAAAACCGGTTGAAGGTTTCTGTCGGCTGAATGAGCGACACCGGTTGAGCATTCCAACAGTATTTCCCTCCAGAAGCCATGAGAAAGTTGTCCGGCTGCGGGGACTGTGCGGGGGGGATTTATACTAACATTACTGTCTGTACTTACTGGTGGCACAGACGCTGTTTCTTCCTTTCCTTCCTACACTGATATTACCCTTGCCTAACGATTGCGTCTCGAAGCTGGGCTTGTAGCACAGCTATTCTCGCCTGTATATTGTGAGTACAGCGACTGCAATTAGAAGACATCATGTTAATGTACTACTTAGCTTCGGCTGTTGAAGATGTTGATGAACCATGTCCAGATAAAGCGTCCGAGTGAAAAAGTTGAATAAGGGAAAAAAGTTGCGATGGAAAAAAGGAAAATAACGTAAAGTTGCAGCTAAAACGCACAGGAAAAAGACTCTTCTGACTCTTCTGTCTCGGGATAAACGTCCGGGGTGAAAAAGTTTAACGAAAAAAGATGAGTGAGGACAAAACTAAAAAGTTGGTAAATTTGTTGAACACAGAGATTGATTAAACGTTTATTAAAAGTAAAACGTGAATAGTTTGTTAGGTAGCCAAGTAGCAACAAACAGCAGAGCAGCACGGAGACAATGGCGGAAGCGAGACGGAAGTCACGTGTCACGTAACAACTCATTGCTA
>NW_025535712.1:0-84108 GCF_020615455.1 Coregonus clupeaformis | reverse complement strand
AACTATCTAATCCATTGTGATTTAATTATAATGGCAATACTAACTACAGTGGTTAGCTGTCTTGGAGGAAGTATTTAGTGTTGTGTGCATTGCGTCTGTGCACTTATCTAGCTACCATCCCATAGCCTACATTGCATATGAAGTGTGACTGGCTCATCTGTGGATGTACGCAGAAAATGCCCTCTTTAAAAATAAATAATTGCTGGCTCCCCCACTGGGGTTTCGTGCTCTCTGACTGGCTCAAAGTCAAGTTATTGGCCACTGACAAGCATTGCTATTCTACAAGTAGAATCGGTAGGTTCGTTGCTACTGGGTCGGTACGCAGCAGGTACCATTTTGTTCTAGCAAGAGAAGGAACGGCCTCCCTCTGTCATGGCCCAGTACTAAATGACTTTGTAGGATGGTGTGATGAATCACACTTGGTCCTCAATACCAACAAGATCAAAGAGATGTGCATAGATAGACTTCAGGGAAGCGAACAACACCCACCTCTGCAACATCTATCAGAGGTCAGAACATAGAGATTGTAGAGGAATACAAATATCTGACTGTCCACTTAGACAATAAGCTTCAGTAGAGTAAATCTACAGACCTGATTTACAAAAAGAGTCAACAGAGACTGTACTTTCTCAAAAAAGCTGGGATCTTTTAATGTTAACTGTACTATACTGACTGTGTTTTACAAATCTTAGTATTTAAACTTTTTGCATTGTTTGTTGGTTTGGCAATGCCACTGTCAGACAGAAAAATATGCTGAGAAGGATTTATCACCACAGCAAGCAAGGTGATGAGATCTTTAAGTTCAGAGCCCTCAGCAAGGCTCACAAAAACATTTTAGACCCAAGCCACCCCGTACCTGAACTTTGAACTACTCCCCTCTGGGTGCAGGTATAGGGCACCCCCGGCAGGAAAAACAGAACTAGACAAACATTTGTGCCAGGTGTGATATCCCTCCCCCTAAACAGCTTGGGCTAATGTTCCTATCCACCAGTAAGGCCAGCAGGCTAGTCTCTTTCATTGATATATACTGTATGTAACTGTTATGAATTTTGTATTGTCAATTTGTTGTCTACTGTATAAACGCCACTTAAAAAATGTGCATGATAGTGCAACAAAATGTCCCCATGGGGACAATAAAGTCAGTAATGTAAAGTAAGTACTCATCGGCAGTATATCGGCAGTGAGATTCTCAGTGTGTTTCATGCTTAACAGCCCCACCATAGTCACAGTGTCAACACTGCTGTTTGACCACTGTGCTTCATCTCTGTAGAAAACTCATTCAGATGTAGAAAGCTCAGTGATGTGGCAGGAACCGGTAAAGACACATTCCTGTATTTCATTACAAACTGTAGTTTATTGTCCAATTTCAGATGAGTGTTTTCTAGTCTGGCTGGGCTAGAGGCTGGAGCTCTCACCTGTGTCACAGACAGATGTCATGTGTTCATCATACCCCCCTCCCATCCCTCCTCCACACCAACCCCCCCCACACACACACACACACACACACACACACACACAAAACACACACACACACATACAAACACACAGGTGAGCTGAGGCACATCTGTCTTAGAGTTATCACTCTCCTCCTCAGCAACACTTTCATTAGGAGTTGGCAGAGGCAGCCTGCCTCGTGCGCTACACACACACACACACACACACACACACACACACACACACACACACACACACACACAAACCACTGGATCCACAGCAACTCAAAAGCTTTTTCTGGGAGTGTGAGTGAGGAAGGATCTTTGGGTTCTCTGCCTCTCCTAGCAGCCTGTCATTCATCACTCAAGCTGTTTGCTAACTCTGCTTCATGCGTTGCCAAAATAAGTAGCTCTGTTTGTGCTCAGACAATCCTACATTTCACACATACACACACGCACACCATTCACCTGCACTGCACAGGCCCCAGAAGCACTGAGAATACTGGGCCTCAATTGGCTCTCAGTCACTGCAGCAACTAGCTATCGCCATAATGAAAGGTTTTTAATACGAGTAGCTGTTTTCCCCTGATGTGTCTTTGTCAAACTGTGGAAGTTTATTTAGTGGTGAAAGTCATTCTCAATCATTTTAGCGTTCAACTGTCTCGGTAATTAGCAGGTTCAATGCAGCGAAGGGGTATTTTGGAATGACACCCTCCATTATATGGTGTGCAAGGACTGAACACTCGTTGGTGCAACACAGAATGTACCGAGATAGAAGGAGAGATTGTGGGTGTCTTTATGCCAACAAAGTGTGATTCCAGAGTTTCTACAGTGTTAAGTAGCCTTAGTTATGTTATTTTAAGGACCTATCTTGTGCCTCCTCGCCACAGCGCTACCGTGTCCTCAAGCAACTCAGCGAGAAGAAGCTGAAGGGTTTTTAAAGTGGACAACTTAAACGAAAACCATTCTCTTTTTTCATGAGTGTTCCAGAAGACAGACCTTCATTGCCAGGACAAATAGTGATGTTGTTTCCAAACCAAACTTCAAGGTCTTTAAGTGAGTGTGTGTGTGTGTGTGTGGGGGGGGGTCGGTCACATATTAACAGAGCTCTCTGCCTAGGCTTCCTCACGGCACCATGACAACCAATACTTACAAAGTAATCCTTATTTTGAATATTTTTGAAATAGACCAAATTTCTTTTGGGCTGAGAATATAAGACTTATAACTATGAGAGAGCATCCAAGGGCTAGAATGATGTATATAGAATGTATGACAAACAATAATTTTCAAATATAATTCTAAAATCTTCAGAATTCTGAGATTTTTGTCCATAATACAGAATTCAAGCCAACATTCCAATCTCATTATGACTCAACAATTAAGCTAGGCTACAACCATAGAATTTGGAATTAGAACTTGGCTACAACAAGTTCCAAACCAAAGAAAACAACCAGCATATCCATTCACCACACCATAACTACTCAAGTGTATATCTTTTAAATCTTCATAAGTGGACAGACATCGCGGAGAGAGGTGAGTTAGAACATAATAATGTGTAAAAGTGTTTGACTTCTAAGGAAATCAGTGAAGGTAGGCCTACTTATTACCATTTAATAAATTATACCAGTTAGCCTGAAGGTAACTGAAGTTGGAAAACTGGCATGGCCAGACAGTTTTAAGAAAATGACATGGAAAAGATTCACACAAAATAAAAAAAAACAAGGAATACATGTTTCTCCATACATATTGATGCAGAGAGAAGTCATTGAGATGGAGAAAGAGATGACTGAAAGTGAGGAGATGGAGAAAGGCAACAAGATGAGGGGGGAACGAGAGATAGAAAGACAAAGAGAAATGGAGGGGCTGCTGAGAATGAGAAAGGAGATTGAGACTTGTAACAAGGTAGACCACTACCGGTGGAAGCTGCAGAGAGAGGTGTTGGAGGAAGTCAACAAGGTGAGGGTGGAACCAGAGCAAGAAAGAGAAAGGCTAATTGAAGAGTTGCTGAGACAGATAAGGGAGACTGAGGCTTCTATTGAGGTAAACTGCTACCAATGGAAGCTGGAGAGAGAGTTGTTTGAGAAACAGAGAGAAAGCGCAGTGTCAGACAGAAAAAATATGGAGCTCAAGGTGGCAAAGCTGAAGGTGCAGAACATACTGCACTTGGCCAAGATAGGGAAGTTGACCGTGGAGAACACGAGGCTGTTAGCTGAGAATGAAAGGCAGCGAGAGGTGATGGACAAACAGAGAGAAAGCGCAGCGACCGACAAACAAACAATGGTGGACAAGATATCAAAGGTGAAGATGTCCTTGGCCAAGTTATGGAAGGTGACAGTGGAGAACAAGAAGAGACTGTTAGCTGATAATGAAAGGGTGGGGAAGGAGAAGGTGAGAGAGAGGAAATGGATGGAACCTCATAAGAAATGGTTTGGAGACAGCTTTGGCCAAAGCAGACCAGGAGAGGAATCAGACCCTAGTAGCCTGGAAGGAGGACAGGGGGAGATGGGCCAAGGCCAAGGCTGGCCCTACGAAGCCTCTTGGATCAACGGGGGAAAGATGGATGAAGGAGAAGGAGGAGATTAAGAGGAGGAGCACGCAGGCAGCAGAGGAGTGGATAATTGAGCTGAGAGAGAAGGAGAGAGCGATAGAGGCTCTGGAAAGAGAAAAGATGAGGATTCTGTGCCTGAATGGACAAGAGAAGAAGGGATGGGAGATGGAAAAGAGAGAGATGGAGAAGGAGAACTGGAAGATTACAGAGGAGCGGGAGAGAAAGAGTAGTGAAATTGAGAAAATGCAAAGGGACAAAGAGAGATGGGCAATAGAGAAGAGGGATGTGGTGGAGAGGATGAAGGAGGCGTACATAAAGCTGTACCAGATGCAGACTGTCCTGAGGTTCAGAGAGCAAGAGCAGGCACAGGTACAGTACTCCATTTAACCAGTCACAGTTCAGGGAGGTCATAAGTCACCTCCTAATGGTTATACTATCAGATTCAACAGATTAAGTTGACTGCATGCTAGAGAAGGAGTAATAATCATATTTCAGATCACTGACCAACATGTATGGACTTTCTCTTTCAGATGGAAACTAAACGCGCCCAGAGAGTCAGGGCAAAGCAGGAGAAAAAGGAAAGGAAAGAAAGAGACTTGTTGGAGAAGAACAAAGTAAAAGAACTGCTCAGAGCTAGAAAAGCAGAGAGTAAGGAAGAAGTGAGGAAGAATAAGGAGAGGGTGAAAGCCCACCTGGACGAGGTGGCAAGGAACTATAACGAAAAGAAACAGAGGGAGAAAGAAAGAGAAAAGCTGTTGAAAAAGGCATATGGCAAAGAAAATCACATGGTTTACATCCCAGACCTCATACTGAAGAAGATGTAAGAACACAACGCATATGGAAGAGTAAATATTATCAGCTAGCATTGGTCAAAAGTTCATTTCTATCTTCTTTCATTTAGTGGAATACTTCATCAATAAAATAATATGAGCATTTATTTGTCAGCATTCATTCCCATATGGAAGAAAGAACACACAAAATATGAGAAAAGTATAAGATGTGGATTAAAGGTTGATGTGGTTACTGGATAATGCAATGTGAAGGGCTAGATTCTATCAAATCGGAGGTGGAACTGCGTTAGAGATGGCAAATCCACAAGCAGCTCCTTGCATTAGCTTATCGCGTACACTGCCATTGGATGCAACGAGAGAGAGAGAGAGGCATCAACAGAATACCCTTAGGTGCATGAATGCCTAGTGTGTTTATGTATACGTGTGTGTCAGAGGAGGCTGGTGGGAGGAGGTATAGGAGGACAGGCTCATTGTAATGGCTGGAATGGAATAAATGGAAGAGTTTCCATATGTTTGATGTGTTTGATACCGTTCCATTTATTCCATTCCAGCCATTCCAATATGCCCATCCTCCTATAGCTCCCTCCTACCAGCCTCCTCTGGTGTGTGTGTGTATGTGTCAGTGGTACACGCCTCCGATGAGCAACACTGCTCTTACCCCCTCATCCCCCATCAGTGGCTGTCTCCTGCCCCCTCTCCTCCATCCGTCTCTGGCCACCTCTCCTGCTCCCACTCCTCCATCCCTCTCTGGCACACTCTCCTGCCCCCTCTCCTCCATCCCTCTCTGGCCCACTCTCCTGGCCCCTCTCCTCCATCCCTCTCTGGCCACCTCTCCTGCTCCCACTCCTCCATCCCTCTCCTCCATCCCTCTCTGGCCTATTCTCCTGCCCCCTCTCCTCCATCCCTCTCTGGCCCACTCTCCTGCCCCCTCTCATCCATCCCTCTCTGGACACCTCTCTGGCCACCTCTCCTGCTCCCACTCCTCCATCAATTATTACACTGTCTGGCCTTGACCTGGGCCTCCCGGTACCTCTCTGTCATCTCACCAGTTTGTAGTGGCAAATACAAAAAGTTATTGATGCCACTTACTAGTGACCTGGGGATAATTCCATTGCACACAATCCAATAAAAGAGAGAAATCCAATAATTTGAGTCCATTTATTTTCGTTATTTTCTTAAATCATTGTCACTAACAGAAAGAGTACGATATGAAACGGTTGAAAATTGTCTGTGCTCTCAGGCACACTAGTTCCCACCCACACAATTTTAATGTATTTTTTATTTGACCCTTATTTTACCAGGTAAGTTGACTGAGAACACATTCTAATTTACAGCAACGACTTGGGGAATAGTTACAGGGGAGAGGAGGCGGGATGAATGAGCCAATTGGAAGCAGGGGATGTGGTCCTCTGTAGCTCAGCTGGTAGAGCACGGCGCTTGTAACGCCAAGGTAGTGGGTTCGATCCCTGGGACCACCCATACACAAAAAAAATGTATGCACGCATGACTGTAAGTCGCTTTGGATAAAAGCGTCTGCTAAATGGCATATTAATATTAATTAGGTGTCCATGATTGTATGAGGGTCCAGATTGGGAATTTAGCCAGGACACCGGGGTTAACACCCCTACTCTTACAATTAGTGCCATGGGATCTTTAGTGACCACAGAGAGTCAGGACACCCATTTAACATCCCATCCGAAAGACGCCACCCTACACAGGGCAATGTCCCCAATCACTGCCCTGGGGCATTGCGATATTTTATTTTAGACCAGAGGAAAAAATGCCGGCACTTGCAGTCTAGGTAGGGCTTCATGTGCGAGATCTCTAATAGCGTCATTCTAGTGGAATCCAGAAAGAACAAAACCCTGTCCTCAAACATTTACATTTTATGTATTTAGTCTTCATAATCATCGTCCTTCATCAATTGTGTCTTTTATTTTTATTTTTGCAAATTTAAAAGACCTAGCTAGCTAAAAGACAAAGTCAACCGGTTCCTTTAAAAATTGCAGCTAATTTTCTCATTCACCTGGCAGCCTTTTATATATTCAATGGGGGGGAAATGTAAATCAGCGGGGCAGTCAGGTGCTAAACAGGTAAATATAGGGATTAAATCAATAGAACACAAACATGATGAATAGCTCCTACAACCCCCTATTCTCTATATAATGCACTGGTCAAAAGTAGTTCAATGTGAATAGGGTGCCACGTGCTCCGTCATCTCGCTGAGTCTGGCCTTGGACTCCCGGTACCTCTGTCATCTTACCTGTTTGAAGAAGCCATTCGTAGTAATTACCGTCTGACCATTTTCAACAGTGCAGCTTTGCTAAGGACTGATCTGAAGTCATGGTCCATATGGAAGTAGATTCTCCCAGGGCTTGCCAGGAATTGGGGCCAGGTATTTCCTCACTCCTCGGCACATTGCACCAATTAAAGAAGAAAGTTGTCCACTGAAAATGTATCTTCTAAAACTCGCTTTACGCCACAAGCTTGAGTGATGGGGTTCACTTCCAAAAAGGCATTTCCTATATAGCCATACTATAATTTAAAGGCAGACATCAGCGGGCAAACAATTATTTAAGATGAATTTGTCACACCCTGGCTCTGGGACTCTATATGTTGAGCCAGGGTGTGTTCATTCTATGTGTTATATTTCTATGTTGGGGGTTCTAGTTCTTCTGTTTCTTTGTTGGCCTGAGTGACTCCCAATCAGAGGCAACAAGTGTCAGCTGTGGCTGGTTGTCTCTGATTGGGAGCCATATTTAAACTGTCTGTTTTCCCCTGGTGTTTGTGGGTTTTTGTTCCGTATAGGTCATTGTTACCTAGGACGTTACGAGTCGTTTTGTTGTTTTGTATTGTGTGTGCACTTTAACTAATTAAAGTATGTTCGCTCAACACGCTGCGCCTTGGTCCTCATCTCTGTTAGACGATCGTGACAGAAAAACCCACCAGAACTGGACCAAGCAGCCTAGTGAGGAGCAGAGAGGGTGGACTTGGGAACAGTGGAGGAAGAGCTTAGACTGGGTCAAGCCGAATGAGGAGCTGAATGGCGGGAATTGGAAGCAGAAGAGCGAGAGTTGGGCGAGAACTATAGAGGCCTGGCCCACGGGGAAGAGAGACTCCCAGAACATTTTTAGTGGGGGCTCACGACGTCGGGGCAGCAGGAGGCCGCGACAGTGCGGCCCAGCGGTTTGGCAGAGGAGGCCGCCAGGTTACGGGGGCCACTGGTCGAGGAGGGGATGGAAGGTGTAGAGGCACGGCGAGAGGTACTGGGGTGTGTTACCAGTCCGGTCCGGCCCATTCCAGATCCCTGCGTAGGGCCAGTGGTGTGTGTCCCCAGTACGGTCTGGCCTGTTCCTGCTCCCCGTACCAAGTCAGTGGTGTGCGTCGCCAGCCCGGTCCGGCCTGTCCCTGCTCCACGCACCAAGCCTATGGTGTGCGTCGCCAGCCCGGTCCGGCCTGTCCCTGCTCCACGCACCAAGCCTACGGTGTGCGTCGTCAGCCCGGTCCGGCCTGTCCCTGCTCCTCGCACCAAGCCTACGGTGTGCGTCGCCAGCCCGGTTCGGCCTGTCCCTACTCCACGCACCAAGCCAGGGGTGCGCATCGTCAGCCCGGTCCGGCCCGTTCCTACTCCACGCACCAAGCCAGGGGTGCGCATCGTCAGCCCTGTCCGGCCCGTTCCTACTCCACGCACCAAGCCAGGGGTGCGCATCGTCAGCCCGGTCCGGCCCGCTCCGGCTCAACGCACCAAGCCAGAGGTGCGTGTCGTCAGTCCAGCACAACCCGTGCCTGGGTCACCGGTGCCTGGTAAGGTACCGGTCAGCCGCTCCACACTGGAGCCAAAGCGGTCCGCTTCTACGATGTCCGGTCCAGCTCCAGCCAGAGTGTGTTCATTCTATGTGTTATATTTCTATGTTGGGGGTTCTAGTTCTTCTGTTTCTTTGTTGGCCTGAGTGACTCCCAATCAGAGGCAACGAGTGTCAGCTGTGGCTGGTTGTCTCAGATTGGGAGCCATATTTAAACTGTCTGTTTTCCCTTGGTGTTTGTGGGTTTTTGTTCCGTATAGGTCATTGTTACCTAGGACGTTACGAGTCGTTTTGTTGTTTTGTATTGTGTGTGCACTTTAACTAATTAAAGTATGTTCGCTCAACACGCTGCGCCTTGGTCCTCATCTCTGTTAGACGATCGTGACAGAATTCAAATTGAAGGATGATTTAAGCGACGAGGGATAGAAGTTGGAAAACCTCATGATGTCATCACGTCAGACATCACTCTTAAACTTGCTGGAACTGTAATTGAGACTGAGAGTTGAGGTTCAGTTTTATAACTTGTATATAGATAGATAGGATGGAAAACATTATTAACCCCCAAGGACAAATTGATTTAATTTGTTCGAGGGCCAATGTGGGGGTCACAGGTCAGGATCAGACCACCTCCCCTAAAGCATGACACGGGAAAGGTCAGGGGGGCAGATTCCCAGCCAGTAAAACACCCTGAGTGGAAATGTGTGTGTATGTGTCCTCATTTCCTCTACCACTCAGCGGGTTAATGTCTATCCATCCTCCCGCTGGCTGCAGCAACAGGAAGTGAGGTCATGCAGACAGTGTTTTATCAGGCCTTCAGGGAGCCAGTAAATCAGTTCTGTCTGTGTCTGTGCGTGTGTGCATATGTACATGTGCAGTCAGGGTATACGGTGCATGACTCCAAAGGGTAAATCACGCTCTATGTGTGTACTCTCTGTATGAGAGTGTGGGCCTCTCTTAGCAGCAGAGATCTGTCAGTTATGCGGGAGTATGTGGGAGTCCTCTACTGTTCTACAGTGAATTATCTTGGCACCTCAGCAAACTCATCATCGTCTCCCAAAGTACCAGCAGCTTCCCCTTCTCTTTCCTCTCTGTTTGTCTTTCCCTCCGTTGTCTTCTCTCTTCTTTCATTAAGAGCTAAATAAACCAGTGAAGAAGCCTAGCACCACTAGGACTGTGTTCCAGAGCTAGGCATGTCCAGTTGCTCTCTATCCCTCAGTGTTCTGTTGACACATCCTATCATTACTCACTGCTAGTTGTTCAGCAGGATCCATTCTGAGTTTTCAGTCTATGTATAGTCTTCCAGAGGCTAAACATGAACAAATCTGATGTTTTCCACATAAAGGAAAATATAAAAGCATACTTGGAGGCTGCTCTGAGGCTTTCTTCCCCACCCCAAGGCCGGTATAGCTCTACCAGTGTTGCCAGATTCTATTGCCACTTTCTAGCACAATCAGAACCAAAATCCTGCCCAATCCACTAAAAAGTAGCCACATTTTAACAGATTTCTCTGTGAGCTGTTTGGGCGGGATTTGTATGTTTCTTGCATTGCATTTCTTTTAGGTGTGAAACTACCCAATCTGGCAACACTGAGCTCTACCTCCAGGACCACCAGTGGTAATGAGGGGATAGTAGAGAGGGGCCAGGGGAGGAAGCAGAGGGGGTTGTGGTTGTAGTTACTGGTGCTTCTTCATTTTAACAGAGGTGTGGTCTCCTTGATGGCTTTCTCACACTCCTCTCTCTGGACTGTTAAGCACTTTAGGCCCTGATCTCTCCCCCTACCTTCCTTTTCACTCCTCCTCTCAGACCAACAGCCCTCTTCCTCTGTGTTAGTCTTCAGCTGTGACAGACGCACAGAAGGGTGTCTCCCCTCCTCTATGTGACACTCTGGCTCCATGGACTTTGTTTATTGAGCCAGGGTTGTTCATTTTCATTGTTTGGGTGTATTTCTATGTTGGGTATTCTAGTTGTTCATTTCTATGTTTGGTGATTGTTCTTGATTAGTCATATGACTCCCAATCGGAGGTAACGAGTGTCAGCTGTCGGCTCGTTATCTCTGATTGGGAGCCATATTTAAACTGTGTGGTTTCTCCTTGGTTTGTGGGTTTTTGTTCCTTTTCAGTCAGTGTTACTGTTGGACTTCATTGAGTCGTCTTTTGTTTGGTTACGTTATTTCAATAAAGTCATGTTTCTTGGACACGCTGCGCTTTGGTCCGCTTCCTCTATTAACGACGACCGTGACAGAAAAACCCACCATAAAAGGACCAAGCGGCGTGTCAAGCGGCAACAGGATCCACCTACACAGGATTTATATCCACCCATAAAGGATTCATGGACATGGGAGGAGATTCTGGATGGTAAGGGGCCTTGGGCACAACCGGGAGAATATCGCCGTCCTCGTGAAGAGCTGGAGGCAGCTAAAGCCGAGAGGCGGCGATATGAGGAGGCAGCACGGAGGCAAGACTGGAAGCCTGTGGGTACTACCCAAGAATTTCTTGGGGGGGGGCTAAGAGGGAGTGTGGCGAAGTCAGGTAGGAGACCTGCGCCTACTCCCTGGACTGACCGTGGAGAGCGAGAGTACGGGCAGACACCGTGTTACGCAGTTGAGCGCATGGTGTCTCCTGTACGCAGGCATAGCCCGGTTCGGTACAGTCCAGCTCCACGTATCGGCCGGGCTAGATTGAGTGTTGAGCCGGATGTCATGAAGCCGGTCCCACGCAGCTGGTCACCAGTGCGTCTCCTCGGGCCGAGCGTACATGGCACCAGCCTTGCGCATGGTGTTCCCGGTTCGCCCACATAGGCCGGTGCGGGTTATTACACCTCCCGTACTGGTCGGGCGACGGGGAGCATCAACCCAGGGAAGGTTGGGCAGGCTCAGTGCTCAAGGGAGCCAGTACGCCTGCACGGTCCGGTATTTCCGGTACCACCTCCTCGCTCCAGCCCTTTACCACCAGTGCAGACACCACGCACCAAGCCTCCTGTGTGTCCCCAGGGCCAAGCATGCCCTGTTGCTGCTTCCCGCACTAGCCCTGAGATGCGTGTCCTCAGCCCGGTACCTCCAGTTCCGGCACCACGCATCAGGCCTACGGTGCGTCCCCAGGGTCCAGCATGCCCTGTTGTTTCTCCCCGCACTAGCCCTGAGATGCGTGTCCTCAGCCCGGTACCTCCTGTTCCGGCACCACGCACCAGGCCTACGATGCGCCTCAGACGGCCAGAGTCTGCCGTCTGCCCAACGGGGCCTGAACTGTCCGTCTGCCCAAAGCCGTCTGAACTGTCCGTCTGCCCAACGGCGCCTGAACTGCCCGTCTGCCCAACGCCGTCTGAACTGTCCGTCAGCCAGAGCCTTCCGCCAGACAGGATCAGCCAGAGCCTTCCGCCAGACAGGATCAGCCAGAGCCTTCCGCCAGACAGGATCAGCCAGAGCCTTCCGCCAGACAGGATCAGCCAGAGCCTTCCGCTCAGACAGGATCAGCCAGAGCCTTCCGCCAGACAGGATCAGCCAGAGCCTTCCGCCAGACAGGATCAGCCAGAGCCTTCCGCCAGCCAGGATCCGCCAGAGCCGTCCAGCCAGGATCCGCCAGAGCCGTCCAGCCAGGATCCGCCAGAGCCAGCCAGCCAGGATCCGCCATTCAGTCCGGTGCTGCCCCTCAGGCCGGTGCTGCCCCTTAGTCAGGTACTGTCCCTTAGTCCGGTGCTGCCCCTTAGGCCGGTGCTGCCCCTTAGTCCGGTGCCGCCCCTTAATCCAGTGGGGTTTAGTTGGGGGGTGGTCAGGTGGAGGGGGCTACGGAAGCGGATAGTGACTAAGGTGGGGTGGGGACCACGACCTGGGCCAGAGCCGCCACCATGGACAGACGCCCACCCAGACCCTCCCCTAGACTGTATGCTGGTGCGCCCGGAGTTCGCACCTTTAGGGGGGGGTACTGTGACACTCTGGCTCCATGGACTTTGTTTATTGAGCCAGGGTTGTTCATTTTCATTGTTTGGGTGTATTTCTATGTTGGGTATTCTAGTTGTTCATTTCTATGTTTGGTGATTGTTCTTGATTAGTCATATGACTCCCAATCGGAGGTAACGAGTGTCAGCTGTCGGCTCGTTATCTCTGATTGGGAGCCATATTTAAACTGTGTGGTTTCTCCTTGGTTTGTGGGTTTTTGTTCCTTTTCAGTCAGTGTTACTGTTGGACTTCATTGAGTCGTCTTTTGTTTGGTTACGTTATTTCAATAAAGTCATGTTTCTTGGACACGCTGCGCTTTGGTCCGCTTCCTCTATTAACGACGACCGTGACACTCTAAAAGCTCAGACACACCGGTTGGATTGTCAAACGTTTGCCTGCCGACAGTTTTTTATTTATTTTTATTTCACCTTTATTTAGTACTTAGCACCTCTGAACAGTGTCGGCAGTCAATCTCTTATGTGTTCATTTACATTTACATTTTAGTCATTTAGCAGACGCTCTTATCCAGAGCGACTTACAGTTAGTGAATACATATTTTATGTATTCACTAATGTATTCACACTGTATTTGTTCACACAGCAAAGACCTTGGAAGTCGTCAGCCACTCAGCCTTGTTAAAATACTCCAAACCAGAAGGTGGTAGTAGCGTTGTTTGGCAATGCATATATGTGCGTATTGCTTATGGTCTAGATTCCAAGTTATCTGCGCTAATGTCGTTATTTTGTACAAAGCCCTTGTTGATACTAGCCAGATGGCCACTACTAGATAACTACCTAGCAAGGTGATGAAGAAACAATTTAAGGCACTCTCCATAATCCCATATTGCCAGTGCCAGCCCATAGCCAAATGTTTAGCTAACTAGTTAATGTTAGCATATTCGCTAGCTAGCACAACATAGCTAGCTAGCTAAGGACATTGCACTAACTAGGCAGCTAACACAGGCAGCTGTTTAATGGAAACTATCTAATCCATTGTGATTTAATTATAATGGCAATACTAACTACACTGGTTAGCTGTCTTGGAGGAAGTATTTAGTGTTGTGTGCATTGCGTCTGTGCACTTATCTAGCTACCATCCCATAGCCTACATTGCATATGAAGTGTGACTGGCTCATCTGTGGATGTACGCAGAAAATGCCCTCTTTAAAAATAAATAATTGCTGGCTCCCCCACATGGGGTTTCGTGCTCTCTGACTGGCTCAAAGTCAAGTTATATATTATTATTATAAGTTATTGGCCACTGACAAGCATTGCTATTCTACAAGTAGAATCGGTAGGTTCGTTGCTACTGGGTCGGCACGCAGCAGGTACCATTTTTGTTCTAGCAAGAGAAGGAACGGCCTCCCTCTGTCATGGCCCAGTACTAAATGACTTTGTAGGATGGTGTGATGAATCACACTTGGTCCTCAATACCAACAAGATCAAAGAGATGTGCATAGATAGACTTCAGGAAGCGAACAACACCCACCTCTGCAACATCTATCAGAGGTCAGAACATAGAGATTGTAGAGGAATACAAATATCTGACTGTCCACTTAGACAATAAGCTTCAGTAGAGTAAATCTACAGACCTGATTTACAAAAAGAGTCAACAGAGACTGCACTTTCTCAAAAAGCTGGGATCTTTTAATGTTAACTGTACTATACTGACTGTGTTTTACAAATCTTAGTATTTAAACTTTTTGCATTGTTTGTTGGTTTGGCAATGCCACTGTCAGACAGAAAAATATGCTGAGAAGGATTATCACCACAGCAAGCAAGGTGATGAGATCTTTAAGTTCAGAGCCCTCAGCAAGGCTCACAAAAACATTTTAGACCCAAGCCACCCCTGTACCTGAACTTTGAACTACTCCCCTCTGGGTGCAGGTATAGGGCACCCCCCGGCAGGAAAAACAGAACTAGACAAACATTTGTGCCAGGTGTGATATCCCTCCTAAACAGCTTGGGCTAATGTTCCTATCCACCAGTAAGGCCAGCAGGCTAGTCTCTTTCATTGATATATACTGTATGTAACTGTTATGAATTTTTATATTGTCAATTTGTTGTCTACTGTATAAACGCCACTTTAAAAATGTGCATGATAGTGCAACAAAATGTCCCCATGGGGACAATAAAGTCAGTAATGTAAAGTAAGTACTCATGCTTAACAGCCCCACCATAGTCACAGTGTCAACACTGCTGTTTGACCACTGTGCTTCATCTCTGTAGAAAACTCATTCAGATGTAGAAAGCTCAGTGATGTGGCAGTAACCGGTAAAGACACATTCCTGTATTTCATTACAAACTGTAGTTTATTGTCCAATTTCAGATGAGTGTTTTCTAGTCTGGCTGGGCTAGAGGCTGGAGCTCTCACCTGTGTCACAGACAGATGTCATGTGTTCATCATACCCCCCTCCCATCCCTCCTCCACACCAACCCCCCCACACACACACACACACACACACACTTGGACAAATGTATATACTTACTGTTTGTGTGTGTGTGTGTGTGTGTGAGTGTGTGTGTGTGTGTGTGTCCAGTGTGTTTTTGTGTTTGTGTGTCCAGTGTGTGTGTGTGCGTGTGTGTGTGTGTGTGTGTGTGTGTTTGTGTGTGTGTGTGTGTGTGTGTGTGTGTGTGTTGTGTGTGTGTGTGTGTGTGTGTGTGTGTGTGTGTGTGTGTGTGTGTGTGTGTGTGTGTGTATGTGTGTGAGTTCAGGTGTATCCCTCAATGACTGTCTGTTCTTCTGCTTACCGCTACAGTGTGGAACATGGTGGAGAGAACACAATGAAACCTGGACTTAGAAAATGTGAGTGTTGACTGCTGTGAATAATATGACTAAGAATAAGTCTTATTCAAGTGAAGTCAAAGTCAAAGACCACCATCATTACTTACTTGGTCATATTAAATATCAGCTGTAGTTCTACAGAAGCACAAATCAGGGACACCAAAGTTTACAAAGAGTTGCTTTGACAATGTGTGTGTCTGTGTATGTGTGTGTGGCGTGTTTGTGTTACTTTAGAAATGTGTGTTTGTGTTCATTCATGCATAAAGGAGTGTGTGTGTCTGTGTGTGTGTGTGGCGTTACATTAGAAATGTTTGTGTGTGTTCATGCATGAAGATGTCTGTGTGTCCAGTGTGTGTTCAGGATGTGTTTCCAGTGTGTGTGTGTGTGTGTGTGTGTGTGTGTTCAGGATGTGTGTGTGTGTGTAATTAATGGGAATAAGTGTGTTTTATATTACCATACAGTATAACATATGATCATTCAACAAGTCTCAAGTTACCTTAACTTCTCCTTTTGATACCTAGAAACATCTACATTAAATGAATTAGTGAAAAGTGAGTTAACATTCTAATGTGAATGATGCTGATTTCTAATATTGTGTCTGGTTTCATCCATCAGATGTCTGTGATCTCACACTGGACCTAAACACAGTAAACAGATTCCTCTCTCTGTCTGAGGAGAACAGAAAGGTGACATGTAGGAGAGAGAAGCAGCCGTATCCTGATCACCCAGAGAGATTTGAGGTCTATAGTCAGGTGCTGTGTAGAGAGGGTCTGACTGGGCGCTGTTACTGGGAGGTAGAGTGGAGTGGGAGAGAGGCTGTTATAGGAGTGGCATATAAAGGAATCATCAGGAGAGGAAGGGGTAATGACTGTCTGATTGGATACAATGACAAGTCCTGGAGTCTGCTCTGCTCTGACAACAGTTACTCTGTCAGGCACAATAATAAGTCCACTACCATAGACGTCCCCTCCTCCAGCTCCCACAGAGTAGGAGTGTATCTGGACTGGCCAGCCGGCACTCTGTCCTTCTACAGAGTCTCCTCTGACACACTGACCCACCTGAACACATTCCACTCCACATTCACTGAGCCCCTCTATCCAGGGTTTGGGGTTTATCATGACTTTTTTGGTTTGTACTCTTCTTCAGTTTCCCTGTGTCAAACATAACACACTGGACACACACACACACTGAACATACACACACACACTGAACACACACACACACACACTGAACACACACACACTGAACACACACACACTGAACACACACACACTGGAGAAACACACACACACTGACTGGACACACACAAACACATACACACACACTGGACACACACACACATACACACTGGACACACACACACACACACACACTGGACGCACACACACACACACTGGACACACACACATACACACTGGACACACACACACACACACTGGACACACACACACTGGACACTCTGGACACACACAAACACACACTGAACACACACACACACACACACACACTGAAAAAACACACACTGGACAATCACAGACTGGACACACACACACTGAACACACACACACACACTGCACACACACATACACACTGGACACACACAGGACACACACACATACACACACACACACACTGGACACACATGCACACTAGACACACACGGACACACACACACACTGGACACAAACACACTGAACACACACAAACACACGCACACTGGACACACACACACTCTGGACACACACACACTGAACACACGGACACACACTGAACACACACACACTGGACACACACACACACACACTGGACACACACAAACACACTGGACACACACACACACTGGACAAACACACACACACTGGACACACACACACACTGGACACACATACACACACACACACACACACACACACACACACTGGACACACACTGAACACACACACACACATTCTGGACACAGACACACTGAACACACGGACACACACTGAACACACACACACACACTGGACACACACACACTGGACACACACAGACACATACACAGACACTGGACACACACACACACACACTGGACACACACACACTGGACACATTTCCATGTGTTGTATTTTGATGAAAGGAAATCCCATATAGCCTACTGGACAGGACTTTGCTATGGCATCTTCTGTTTGGGTGTCTCAGGTCAGGTCTGAGCCATGATCAGAATGTGTCTCTGTGTCTATTTCCAGCCCTGCCATTTCTACCTGTCCTGATCTAGTGTTTCACCCTGACCTCCTCACACCGTCTCACTGTCCATGTCTGCTTTTAGCTCCCACCTCTACTTCACTGTGTTATAATGGACCTTATGCTTGTTATGTCACCTCTGTAACCAGTTATCAAACATACTGACCTTTCTGACCCTATCCCCTGGCCCTACTTTCTACAACTGAACATTTAAATTCCTCTATGAGTTTTGTTTCGTGTCCATTTACTTATTTATGTATTTGCTGTGTATTGGGGTTGTGCTGCAGAGCATCATGGGGGTTTGTATGTGTTGAGATGATCACATTCCAGATAAATGGTTGAACTGATTCCTGTCTCCCGTCTCATCATTAAATGAATTGTTATACAGACGTGGTTATGAAACCCACGAGACATAACAAAAGATTGGCGATGAGTAAGTCTGAATCTACAGGAACTATTCTGTCTGGAAGAAGTCGGTTTTTACAACTGTTTAAAACTGTTATTTTCTGTGGTACAGAATAGTCTAATGTTAGCACAGTATATTGCTAGCAGAGGCAAGTGCATAGTCCAGCTAGCTAAGAAAGAGAGCATCGTCATGGACGGCAGAAAAGGACTGGAGACGGACGTCGGAGTGGGAAAACAACTTGATTAAAAAGGGAGGAATATACAGTGATTAAAGGAAGGGACATTTATTCAACTGTGAAGACAAACCTTTTAATTAAAACTGCTAAATGAGCAAACTTGAGGACGAAACGTCAGTGAGTGAAGTGAATGAAGATCACGTGACTGAGGAAAATATTGCTGTGGTTGAGGACAATATTGAAGTGAGTGACAATCAGGAGCTTATTGAGAAATGAACAATTATTGGAATTGTTGGAAACATTGGAGCATTTGATGAAAGTATAGAGCAGTGGAGCTCATATACAGAACGGTTTGAATATTTTCTTATTGTAAATTACATTGATGAGGACAACATTGTGCCTCCATGTTTTAGTGTAATGGGGCCAAAGACATTTAATTTACTAGGCAGCCTGCTACAGCCAGACTGCAACGTGAATGCTGGGAGTCGGGAAGCAAGTACAGGAAGTGAATTTAATAACACATAGAACAAAACAAGAAACAGGAGTAGAGTACAGACATGAAGCACTGAAACAGAATAAATAACACCTCGGGAAGGAACCAAAGGGAGTGACTGATATAGGGGAGGTAATCAGGAAGGTGATGGAGTCCAGGTGAGTCTGATTGGTCGCAGGGGGCGTAACGATGGTGACAGGTGTGCATAATAATGAGCAGACTGGTGACCTCGAACGCCGGAGAGGGAGTATACGGGACACAGACAGAACAGGTAATAAGACGTGTGGGGATATTGGGGAGATACTTCAGTAGAATTTACCTGGTACTGACTTCAATTAAACTCTGTCTGGGAAACCGCCCCTCAGTCTCTCATCAACTCTGAGCTCAGATGGGGAAACATGAGAAGAGTTTCATTCCAAAACGCTACATATCACTTTTCAGAAATGTTGGTTTATTAGCTTTTATTGTTTCAAGAAATAATGAAAGAGATTGGTGTGTTTTTTCACTATCTAATCATGGCATGGGGTTGTTCAATGAAAGACATGTATTTGTTTAAAATCTATCACTTGATGCTTCATTTCAGATAGACAAGTAATGTTTTTCTTTACAAAATGTTACATATCTGCCTCACGCTCAGAGAAATAAGTAGCACTGCTAGGTTTTACACAGTGAAATGTAAAAATAACTACATTTTAAATAAAGAACTGTACAAATATTATATTTGTGAAATCTATGTTGAAAAATGTTTTCAAAAAATACAGTAATATGATATTTGTATTTAAAACCTTACATTTGACATTTTAGTCATTTAGCAGATGGTCTCATCCAGGATCCAGTTTCCCAAATGCATCTTAAGGCCAAGTTCATCGTTAGAACCTTTATAGGAGCATCGTTAAATCTCTGAGCAGTTCCCCAAAACCATCGTTATTAACGTTACACTTGAAAACGCTTGTAATCTAACGCCTGCCTCAGACCATTCGTACTCGTAGAACAGCCAAATCTCAGGGGTTAAAGCAAAAAAAATAATCCTTACGTCGACCTCAGATTGTGCTAAATTAATCTCCCCTTTCACGTAAACAAGTCATGACCGTCGTGCTTTTAGGAAAAGAGGATCGTTTTTGTAAATGTATTAAACTGCAAATGTGACCAATTCCAGTCCCCTTGCTCAGGGTTCCCAGGGTCCTCCTGGGGATACTTCTTGAGAAGCTCAGTTCTAAGAAGCTCAGTTCTGGTGACAAGAAAAAGGCAGTTCGACTCCAGAATGAATGGAAATACAATGATGCTGACACCATCTAAAATATAATTTCCACCTCCATGAATGAGCCCAATAGGATATTGGTAAAGATGATGTTAAATGATTTTAACGTATTGAACCATATAGCCTATATGCATGGTCTATTATCAGATGTTAAATGATTTTAACATATTGAACCATATATCCTATATGCATGGTCTATTATCAGATGTTAAATGATTTTAACATATTGAACCATATAGCCTGTATGCATGGTCTACTATCAGATGGTAAATGATTTTAACATATTGAACCATATAGCCTGTATGCATGGTCTATTATCAGATGTTAAATTATTTTAACATATTGAACAATATAGCCTGTATGCATGGTCTATTATCAGATGTTAAATGATTTTAACATATTGAACCATATAGCCTATATGCATGGTATATTATCAGATGGTAAATGATTTTAACATATTGAACCATATATCCTATATTCATAGTCTATTATCAGATGGTAAATGATTTTAACATATTGAACCATATAGCCTGTATTCATGGTCTATTATCAGATGTTAAATGATTTTAACATATTGAACCATATATCCTATATTCATGGTCTATTATCAGATGGTAAATGATTTTAACATATTGAACCATATTTCCTATATTCATGGTCTATTATCAGATGGTAAATGATTTTAACATATTGAACCATATAGCATGTATTCATGGTCTATTATCAGATGGTAAATGATTTTAACATATTGAACCATATATCCTGTATTCATGGTCTATTATCAGATGTTAAATGATTTTAACATATTGGACCATATATCCTGTATTCATGGTCTATTATCAGATGGTAAATGATTTTAACATATTGAACCATATATCCTGTATTCATGGTCTATTATCAGATGGTAAATGATTTTAACATATTGGACCATATATCCTGTATTCATGGTCTATTATCAGATGGTAAATGATTTTAACATATTGAACCATATATCCTGTATTCATGGTCTATTATCAGATGGTAAATGATTTTAACATATTGAACCATATATCCTGTATTCATGGTCTATTATCAGATGGTAAATGATTTTAACATATTGAACCATATATCCTGTATTCATGGTCTATTATCAGATGTTCTATTAGCAATAAGCATGATCACCTGTAGCCCAACGGATGCAGCATAGTGGCTATAAATGAAGCATGGGGTTTGTCCATCTGCATTTACCCCATTGGACACAACTTCCTGATTATTATTATTATTTATTATTATTATTATTCACTCAGAATTGTTGTTGGGGGGGTTTCTATTACAAAGTTGCCCTTTTAAGATGCCGTTGCCCCTTTAAGAGCTCTGTTGTGAATGATCCTAAACCATGCTTGACACTCCGGTTTTAAGATGCCGTTGCCCCTTTAAGAGCTCTGTTGTGAATGTTCCTAAACCATGCTTGATACTCCGGTTTTAAGATGCCGTTGCCCCTTTAAGAGCTCTGTTGTGAATGATCCTAAACCATGCTTGATACTCCGGTTTTAAGATGCCGTTGCCCCTTTAAGAGCTCTGTTGTGAATGATCCTAAACCATGCTTGATACTCCGGTTGTAACTGCATTTTTAAAACAATGAATTAGCACAATTGTAGGAGTATAGAAATAAACGTGTTATCAATGGAAAGCTTGGATCCCCCTCTTTTTTTAACAAAGGTCAAAACTGCTTTCAAAAGTGTTTTCCCCGTGATTGCATTAAGAGTTGTTGTCCGTTGACTGCTTGAATAAACGGCCCTACAAAGGCAAAGAGCATCAACTAGAAAACAGTCCAACTGAAGACAAAAAAGGACTTTAAAGTTGTTTTTGCTGTTCAGCCAAATATGTCGTAGGTAGATACGTGTAAATGCACTGATGTATCATCTTATTATGACCACTGATCTGACCTATGACCCCTTAAATGCTGATACTGCACTCTGCCTTTGTATGACCTTAAACAGCTGTATGGGTAATGCAGAAGCAAAGTGCAGTATGAAAAAAATCTAAATGTGTTTATCCAGCTTTCTTGTTGTTTTTCTGTTTGATGGAAACAGTTTGAGAGTTGTAACTATATTCCAACTGTATTTAATGCTGTTATGTAGTCATGTTTCCATGTTTTCAATGTTGTATTGGAGTAGGCCTAACCCTCACCAATATTTCTGTTGATGGAGAGAGACACCAGACAAGACACAGAGACAGCAACAGAAGAATAGGATATGATGGAGAGAGACACCAGACAAGACACAGAGACAGCAACAGAAGAACAGGATATGATGAAGAGAGACACCAGACAAGACACAGAGACAGCAACAGAAGAATAGGATATGATGGAGAGAGACACCAGACAATACACAGAGACAGCAACAGAAGAATATGATATGATGGAGAGAGACACCAGACAAGATGAAAGACATCAATAGACGACACAGAGAAAGTGATGGAGAGAGACAGAGGAGGGGAGAACACACAGTAGACTATCACTAAAAGCTGATATAGGGATTCTAATAACAGCACTGTGTGTGTGTGTGAGAGAGAGAGAGAGAGAGAGAGAGAGAGAGAGAGAGAGAGAGAGAGAGAGAGAGAGAGAGAGAGAGAGAGAGAGAGAGCGAGAGAGAGAGAGAGAGAGGGTGTTTAGGTACTGTGGGATTCTTTAATCAGTTTGGCTCATTGGACAGGTCAGAGTCTATATTTGAAGTTCTTGAGTGGCTTTTGGCAATACACTGGTGATGTATTCATGGATTTAGCTGTTGAAATTCCTTCCCGGACCCTCCTACTGTCTGTGGGCTAAGCCACCGATGTCTTCAAATCCTAGGGTAGAGAGGAGATGCTACCCCTGGGGAGAGAGGAGCTGTTACCCCTGGGGAGAGAGGAGCTGCTACCCCTGGGGAGAGGGGAGCTGCTAAACCTGGGGAGTGAGGAGCTGTTACCCCTGGGTAGAGAGGAGCTGCTACCCCTGGGTAGAGAGGAGCTGTTACCCCTGGTGAGAGAGGAGCTGTTACCCCTGGGGAGAGAGGAGCTGCTACCCCTGGGGAGAGAGGAGCTGCTACCCCTGAGGAGAGAGTAGCTGCTACCGCTGGGGAGAGAGGAGTTGCTACCCCTGGGGAGAGAGGAGCTGCTACCCCTGGAGAGAGAGGAGCTGTTACCCCTGGGGAGAGAGGAGCTGCTACCCCTGGGGAGAGAGGAGCTGCTACCCCTGGGGAGAGAGGAGCTGCTACCCATGGGGAGAGAGGAGCTGTTACCCCTGGAGAGAGAGGAGCTGTTACCCCTGGGGAGAGAGGAGCTGCTACCCCTGGGGAGAGAGGAGTTGCTACCCCTGGGGTGAGAGGAGCTGCTACCCCTGGGGAGAGAGGAGCTGTTACCCCTGGGGAGAGAGGAGCTGTTACCCCTGGGGAGAGAGGAGCTGTTACCCCTGGGGAGAGAGGAACTGCTACCCCTGGGGAGAGTGGAGCTGCTACCCCTGGGGAGAGAGGAGCTGATACCCCTGGGGAGAGAGGAGCTGATACCCCTGGGGAGAGAGGAGCTGATATCCTTGGGAGAGAGGAGTTGCTACCCCTGGGGAGAGTGGAGCTGATATCCTGGGGAGAGAGGAGCTGCTACCCCTGGGGAGTGAGGAGCTGATACCCCTGGGGAGAGAGGAGCTGATATCCTGGGGAGAGAGGAGTTGCTACCCCTGGGGAGAGTGGAGCTGCTACCCCTGGGGAGAGAGGAGCTGCTACCCCTGGGGAGAGAGGAGCTGCTACCCCTGGGGAGAGAGGAGCTGATACCCCTGGGGAGAGAGGAGCTGTTACCCCTGGGGAGAGAGGAGCTGTTACCCCTGGGGAGAGAGGAGCTGATATCCTAGGGAGAGAGGAGCTGTTACCCCTGGGGAGAGAGGAGTTGCTACCCCTGGGGAGAGAGGAGCTGATACCCCTGGGGAGAGAGGAGCTGATACCCCTGGGGAGAGAGGAGTTGCTATCCCTGGGGAGAGAGGAGCTGATACCCCTGGGGAGAGAGGAGTTGCTACCCCTGGGGAGAGAGGAGCTGATATCATGGGGAGAGAGGAGCTGTTACCCCTGGGGAGAGAGGAGTTGCTACCCCTGGGGAGAGAGGAGCTGATACCCCTGGGGAGAGAGGAGCTGATACCCCTGGGGAGAGAGGAGTTGCTACCCCTGGGGAGAGAGGAGCTGATACCCCTGGGGAGAGAGGAGTTGCTACCCCTGGGGAGAGAGGAGCTGATACCCCTGGGGAGAGAGGAGTTGCTACCCCTGGGGAGAGAGGAGCTGATACCCCTGGGGAGAGAGGAGTTGCTACCCCTGGGGAGAGAGGAGCTGATACCCCTGGGGAGAGAGGAGCTGATACCCCTGGGGAGAGAGGAGCTGCTACCCCTGGGGAGAGAGGAGCTGCTACCCCTGGGGAGAGAGGAGCTGTTACCCCTCGGGAGAGAGGAGCTGCTACCCCTGGAGAGAGAGGAGCTGTTATCCCTGGGGAGAGAGGAGCTGATACCCCGGGGAGAGAGGAGCTGCTACCCCTGGAGAGAGAGGAGCTGTTATCCCTGGGGAGAGAGGAGCTGCAACGAAGAGAGACTGCGACCCTGCTCAGGAAGAGCTTAACGATTGGTGATTGTTGGGGCACATTTGGCAGGAGCTTCAGTAATGAAGAATGCTGAACTTGCTGATGTTTCACAATATGCCATGGCTCAGTCACCAGGTCTCAACCCTATTGAAGACAACCATCAACAAAACACTAAATAATGGCATTTCTTGTGGAAGAATGATGTCACATCCCTCCAATAGAGTTCAAGACACTTTTCTTTTTTTTTGTCTTTTTTTTTCAACCTTGACAATAAACATTTTAATGAACCACAAACACTTGATGTTTAGGGATGGCACACACATAGGGGAGACAGTTTGCGTTCCTTCTCACATATGCACCTAGGAAGATGCAGTGTTTCTCAACCTGTCATTTTACATAATGTTGCAAGACACATACCATCAAATGAATCCATAGACTTCTGTCCATATTTACAGAAGGCTGTCATTTCACAAATTGTTCCTATATTGAAAGGACATAGGGAAAATAAAGTCAAACATTTCAATACAAAATAATAAAAACAATCACAGCATTACTCAGTCTTAATGTATTTTAACCATATTAACCAGTTTAATCAAATTGTTTTCATTTGGAACACTAAATCAGAACTACATTTGGAGTTCCAGACACTTGTAGAATGTTTGCCAAGGCACATTGTAAGAGCTATAAAGAGACAGGGAGTGGGAGAGAGAACAGGTAGAACCTGATATGGAAATGAGCAGAACAAACTAAAGGAAATTTCCACCACCGAATGATCATTCCAGACTCAACTTCTATTGAGAGACATATAAAAGGTAAGACGACGATTGTTATGTGTATTAATATAGTTGATGATATTGTTATGTGTATTAATATAGTTGATGATATTGTTATGTGTAATAATATAGTTGATGATATTGTTATGTGTATTAATATAGTTGATGATATTGTTATGTGTATTAATATAGTTGATGATATTGTTATGTGTATTAATATAGTTGATGATATTGTTATGTGTATTAATATAGTTGATGATATTGTTATGTGTATTAATATAGTTGATGATATTGTTATGTGTATTAATATAGTTGATGATATTGTTATGTGTATTAATATAGTTGATGATATTATATGTATTAATATAGTTGATGATATTGTTATGTGTATTAATATAGTTGATGATATTGTTATGTGTATTAATATAGTTGATGATATTGTTATGTGTATTAATATAGTTGCTGATATTATGTGTATTAATATAGTTGATGATATTGTTATGATATTAATATAGTTGATGATATTGTTATGTGTATTAATATAGTTGATGATATTGTTATGTGTATTAAGCTCCTGAGTGGCGCAGTGGTCTAAGGCACTGCATCGCAGTGCTAACTGTGTCACTAGAGATCCTGGTTCGAATCCAGGCTCTGTTGCAGCCGGCCGCGACCAGGAGACTCATGGGTGACGCACAGTTGTCCAGGGTAGGGGAGGGAATGGCCGGCAGGGATGTAGCTCAGTTGATAGAGCATGGCGTTTGCAACGCCAGGGTTGTGGGTTCGATTCCCAAGGGGGGCCAGTATTAAAAAAAATATATATATGTATTCACTAACTGTAAGTCGCTCTGGATAAGAGCGTCTGCTAAATGACTTAAATGTATTAATATAGTTGATGATATTGTTATGTGGATGATATTGTTATGTGTATTTATATAGTTGATGATAATGTTATGTGTATTCATATAGTTGATGATATTGTTATGTGTATTTATATAGTTGATGATATTGTTATGTGTATTCATATAGTTGATGATATGTTTTGTGGACAGTGTTATAATTTTACATTTACATTTACGTCATTTAGCAGACGCTCTTATCCAGAGCGACTTACAAATTGGTGCATTCACCCTATAGCCAGTGGGATAACCACTTTACAATATTTTTATTTTTATTATTATTTTTAAAAAAATTGTGGGGGGGGGGTAGAAGGATTAGTTTATCCTATCCCAGGTATTCCTTAAAGAGGTGGGGTTTCAGATGTCTCCGGAAGGTGGTGAGTGACTCCGCTGTCCTGGCGTCGTGAGGGAGCTTGTTCCACCATTGGGGTGCCAGAGCAGCGAACAGTTTTGACTGGGACCCACTGGGACCCCCATAATAGGCCTACTCTCCTTAAAAAACCTTTTTGGTACTAGGTAGAACCCTTTTGGGTTCCATGAAGAACCCTTTCCACAGAGGGTTCTACATGGAAGCCAGAAGGGTTCTACCTGGAACCCAAAAGCGTTCTCCTGTGGGGACAGCCAGAGGACCCTTTTGGAACTATTTTTTCTAAGAGTGTACTGTATCATAGGTCTATAGACTTGTCTTCTCAAAACAGGCTTAAAACACAACAAGCAACAACATTTTCTCTTTCTAATCTACTGTTAACTCTTTTCACTCAGGAAGGTATGTTGTGTGAAAGAGAGACAAATAAATACTGTGGAAAGACTAACAACAACTTACAGTTCCTCAAAACAGGTTGTGTGTGTTCATTAGTGCCCACCGTAGCAAAACATTTGGCAACAGAAACCGTTTAGGTCACGTTGTACAGTGTTTGGAGTAAACTGTTTATGCAACATTTTTATAACTGTTGGCTGCGGAGTAAACTAATGAATACAACCCAGGTAGTAGCCTACAACTCGGCTGTTGATGTCTGCCTCATGCTGTAACCTGAACTTAGCCTGAGGGGTGTACTATGATGCAAGCTAGATATTCTGGTTTTCTAAAGTTAGCTTCAGTTAGCTTCACATTCCAGCTCAGGGCTCACCCATAAGAATATACAGAGCGCTAGTCATCACGAAGGTGCTCTCTCAGCAGAACAGTAGATATCTCAATGACTTGACATGTTCTGGTTGTGAATTCAGGCTACAAGGTGAGAATCATGCCAGGAATGATTGTAAAGTGTGTAGAGAAATAAATGTATGGTGTAATTTTAGTACAGTGAATGGAAGTAAAACACTCAGACCTAACAGTCTACTTCTACTGAGACAGGTTTGTGTCAGTCTAATCATACAAAATGGTGATAACTGAACATGGGCAAGTCAAATTCAATATATCAATATTCAAGACTCAACCTTTGCAGAATCAGAATCACCTTTATTCGCCAAGTACATTTGCATGTACATATGTAGGATCTTTATTTGAGCCAGTTTGCTACAGCAGGAAAATATTCCTACAGCAACAGGAAGTGTGAATTATAATTAATGGACATTTTTGTAGCGGTTTATACATTTTTATTAAGCGAAACTCAAGTCTGGCATTTCTAAGTGGAAATTACAAACTTCAGAAGCCTTTTAAAACCTCAAATACACTACAAGTTTTACATGTCCTGCATTGCTGGAAAGTTATTCTGCAGTGGGGGGTGATCAAATTAAGATCTTACATCTGTACACATAATTCTACATGGTGATAGTGACAGACAACATTTAGAGACAGAATACAGACAGAAGAGTTTACACAAATGTCTGTACAACATTATACACAACTAGGAAGAGTGAGCATAGAGCTATAAGATAATGAACAGTGGATATACAGATATACAGTACAGTGGGTATACAGTGGATATACAGATATACAGTACAGTGGGAATACAGTTGGTATACAGATATACAGTACAGTGGGAATACAGTTGGTATACAGATATACAGTACAGTGGGAATACAGTTGATATACAGATATACAGTACAGTGGGAATACAGTTGGTATACAGATATACAGTACAGTGGGAATACAGTTGATATACAGATATACAGTACAGTGGGAATACAGTTGATATACAGATATACAGTACAGTGGGAATACAGTTGGTATACAGATATACAGAACAGTGGGAATACAGTTGGTATACAGATATACAGTACAGTGGGAATACAGTTGATATACAGATATACAGTACAGTGGGAATACAGTTGGTATACAGATATACAGTACAGTGGGAATACAGTTGGTATACAGATATACAGTACAGTGGGAATACAGTTGGTATACAGATATACAGTACAGTGGGAATACAGTTGGTATACAGATATACAGTACAGTGGGAATACAGTTGGTATACAGATATACAGTACAGTGGGAATACAGTTGGTAGACAGATATACAGTACAGTGGGAATACAGTTGATATACAGATATACAGTACAGTGGGAATACAGTTGATATACAGATATACAGTACAGTGGGAATACAGTTGATATATACGGTGGATATCCACATGTACAGTACCAGTATAAATATATCTAAGAGAGATAAACAGAGTGCTAATGCAGTATAGTTCAGTTATTTAGTGTAAAGTTCAGAGATGGCTTGATGTGGTGAGCAGCATAGAGTGTATAGTCCTTTAGTCTCTATGGGCCAGATGGTAGTGTACAGTTCAGAGATGGCTTGATGTGGTGAGCAGCATAGAGTGTATAGTCCTTTAGTCTCTATGGACCAGATGGTAGTGTACAGTTCAGAGATGGCTTGATGTGGTGTGCAGCATAGAGTGTATAGTCCTTTAGTCTCTATGGGCCAGAAGGCCAGTTGGTGAGGGCCACAGCATGGGGAAAGAAACTGTTCAGATGGGGGTCTATAACATCCAATCACATAGGTTTACAGCAGCTGACAGTTGCAACGTTATTGCTAATAACTCAAACTGCCTTATTTAGATAAAAACTTAATCTCTGTACAGATGTAGGATCTTAATTTGATCACCCTGTTGCAGGAGAACTAAAACTTGGTAAGTCTAGGCTAAACTACAAACTATTATAAGGTCGACGTCAGACATTCAATAGTCAGAGTAGGTTTGAGCTATGATCACTTATCATGCTGACAAACCTGATGGTCTCCGTTTGAAATGGTGTGTAAAATACCATGCCTAGGCTACAAGCTCTGTCCTGCTACTGTTAGGTCTGTAACGTTATGGGAACTGATCTGAACAGGTTTAGGCTGGTCATCTAGGATATGTAGGCTATAGCTGAGGTATAGACCTCCATCTGTATCAGGACTAGGCTCCTGCTACTGTTACTGTTATAACGTTATGGGAACTGATCTGAACAGGTTTAGGCTGGTCATCTAGGCTATAGCTGAGGTCAGTGGTGATTTTAGCATGTCAATCTTGGTGGGGCAAAACATAAATAAAGGGGGGATGCATGCCAGCAAAGCCACTCCACAACACAACACTAAACAATACATTCATTGCACTATAACGGTGACAAACGGTGCCCACAAACTGTCATGGCCTACATAAAGCAGAGTCCCAACAGCAGAGTCCCAACAGCAGAGTCCCGACAGCAGAGTCCCAACAGCAGAGTCCCAACAGCAGAGTCCCGACAGCAGAGTCCCGACAGCAGAGTCCCGACAGCAGAGTCCCAACAGCAGAGTCCCAACAGCAGAGTCCCAACAGCAGAGTCCCAACAGCTGTCCTATCATTTCTCTTCATTATTTCTCTTCATATGACAAGGATTAAAAAGGATTTGCCTGTAGATTGTCGACTTGATTCATGATGATGACTGCTGGCTAAGATTTTGAAAGTATGATGTTGACATGATCAGTCCAATCAAAGCTACTGTAGATATAATGTGATTTGATGTCATTTTATCTGTGGCCAATGACCTTCGTGGATGGGCACTTCTAATGTAACTCTGTGGCAGCACCCAAGGGGCTTGAATTTTCTAGCTCTACTCTTAGACTTGGCAGTGACGTAGTGTCCCCATGAGTGACAGAACACTGAGCCAATCACGGCGCAGCGCTCTGTATTTTCTTCTGGCTTGCCCCACCACCACAGAAAGCACTGAGCTAGGCTGAAACACCTGCATTTTGGAGCTGCCTTACTCAAGAAAACAAAAAAGAGACCGTGTCTATATTAACTCAATGATATATATATATTATTACATTGTTTGCAAACTGATATGTGACACGTATTAATGCCAAAATAACATGCAAAACAGGAAAGGCCACCTGCCCTGAATGACGGGTCACCACTGGCTGAGGTATAGACCTTGATCTGCTTTACACAAAAAATTACTGTTATACATTATAACCTAGCCTACTTTAAATAATAAAAAATCTCTTAATTGTGGCAAAAAACCTTTCTGTATAGATCACTGATCCCCCCCAGATCAATCAAGCCCGTTTTAGCCCTTCTGTCTACATTCTCAGATACGTTTAGAAAAGAACAGATTTAAAGATAATAATTGGCTGACTTTTAATGAATACAAATAAGTGTGAGACATGGCCTTGTGTTGCTGCACTGTCTATAACTACCTTAACAAACAGTGACTTGTTATTATTATTGACAGTTAACATGGAGAAGAGATGTCACAACCAGATGTTCATTTGATTGCATTAAATAGCCTGACTGTTTCAATATGTCTGTTAGTAAATGTTTTGTAAGAGATAATTAATAAATGATAACAATTCACATTCAAGAATTACTGTGTTAACTACAACCAACATGTTGGATCTCTGTTTAGGGGTCAGTGGTCTAAAATGAGTCTCTCTGGGGAGAGAGAGGAGGGGGGCCCTGCCTCTAAAATGAGTCTCTCTGGGGAACATGACACCAAAGCTAAGAGGTGAGATGACAATTTTGTTTAAGAATTATTAAGAGTTTATTTCCTAAATGCTATTTCCACAATAATCAGAAATGGTTGCTTATGGGTACCTTCAATATTACTGTTCTCAGATGTTTAATTAATAGATTTTAGATTTAGATAATTATTATTATTTTTATTGCAAAACGCTATATATCCATTGTTTAGCTGAATTTGAATGTTCATATCCTGTATATTTGACTGTATTATCTGGTTGTCTCACCTAGCTATCTTAAGATGAATGCACTTACTGTAAATCGCTCTGGGTAAGAGCATCTGCTAAACAGGTGGGGCTCTGCCCTGAATGACAGATCACCACTGCTCCAAAGCAATTACATGTGGCACAGGAACCACTGACTCGCTGCATGTTTCTATTATCAAGACACCTGCTGGTACCTCTTAACTGGTTAGGACAGCTCATGAGGTGTCCTAAATATCTGCCAACTAGGTGGGACGCTTATGAATAAAGAGGCTTCATGCATAGCTTTAATTTATACCCATAAGAGTAGGACTAAAATGGCTTTATTCTCAGCACTTATACGACACATTTTCTACTCTGAGACGCTTTTTGGATATGGGCCCAGATCTCAAAACATTGATTTAAAAAACGAATCATTTTGTTTTACATAATAAAAAATGAATGTTACTAATGTAAGCCACTGTAAAGACTTGGTTTAGTTTATTGTGTGGCTCTGCTCATGTCCGCGTTCTGGAACTGTCCGCGTCCACGCCCAGAACTGTCCGCGTCCACGTACGGTTTGGCGCCAAGCATATTGTCCAGTTACGCGTAGAGTGGTCTGAGGTGATGTTGGGGAACAACGACGGAGTTCGTTACAGTGTTGAGACACCGAAGTTTATTGTTCAATTTGCTTTTTTGCTTAATGGTCAGTGACAGTATGAGTGTAGCCAGATCCTTTTCACTCGCTAGTCTTGTTTAATTGTGTGGTTCAACGGGTTCATCATCATCCTCGAGGGACAGACAAACGACCTGCTAGTTAGCCAAGCTAGTCGGTACAGCTAGCTAAGCTAGCTACTCTACCAGCAGCATCCTAGTTATCCTAGCTACCACTACATCATCACCGGCTGCCTGCATTTCTTGTGGACCGATGGAGCTCCCTGGTTGTTTCTTCCACCTGTTAAATACCGTGGAGGGCTTCTCCCTCTCTCGTTGACGGATGCTGGCTACCTACCATCCCTCTGTCCGGTTCTCCTCTCTTCACTAGATGGACGGTAACTTTAGTGTTTAATCCCTCTGTGTCCAAGGACTGAACTTTTGAATATTATTTTCGGGGCGCCTCAAGTGACATTTTTTACAACGTTTATTTCTGATAAAATTAGTTCATTGCATCCGCCATGGAGCCCAGTTTCATAATATTACCTTCTGTCCCTGGTTATGATGTAATTGCGAAAAAACAGGGCTTATTGTAGGGTATTTTTCACCCTACCAGCTCCTATTAGTTCTATTGAGCTCCGTGACACCGACTCGCCTTCAGAACATTCTATTCCCAGCCCATTGTTCTGCGTCACAATGCCAGCTTCACTATTGTTATCAATAAGACCTGCCTGCGTTAACCCTGTAGGTTTACCTCAGGTAACTTATTATTAACAAGGTTACGGCTACTTGGTGAGCGTTAACCCTGTAGGTTAACCTCAGGTAACTTATTATTAACAAGGTTACGGCTACTTGGTGAGCATTAACCCTGTAGGTTTACCTCAGGTAACTTATTATTACCAAGGTTACGGCTACTTGGTGAGCGTTAACCCTGTAGGTTTACCTCAGGTAACTTATTTTTAACAAGGTTACAGCTACTTGGTGAGCGTTAACCCTGTAGGTTTACCTCAGGTAACTTATTATTAACAAGGTTACGGCTACTTGGTGAGCGTTAACCCTGTAGGTTTACCTCAGGTAACTTATTATTAACAAGGTTACGGCTACTTGGTGAGCGTTAACCCTGTAGGTTTACCTCAGGTAACTTATTATTAACAAGGTTACGGATACTTGGTGAGCGTTAACCCTGTAGGTTTATCTCAGGTAACTTATTATTACCAAGGTTACAGCTACTTGGTGAGCGTTAACCCTGTAGGTTTACCTCAGGTAACTTATTATTACCAAGGTTACAGCTACTTGGTGAGCGTTAACCCTGTAGGTTTACCTCAGGTAACTTATTATTACCAAGGTTACAGCTACTTGGTGAGCATTAACCCTGTAGGTTTACCTCAGGTAACTTATTATTACCAAGGTTACGGCTACTTGGTGAGCGTTAACCCTGTAGGTTTACCTCAGGTAACTTATTATTAACAAGGTTAGGGCTACTTGGTGAGCGTTAACCCTGTAGGTTTACCTCAGGTAACTTATTATTAACAAGGTTAGGGCTACTTGGTGAGCGTTAACCCTGTAGGTTTACCTCAGGTAACTTATTATTAACAAGGTTAGGGCTACTTGGTGAGCGTTAACCCTGTAGGTTTACCTCAGGTAACTGATTATTAACAAGGTTACGGCTACTTGGTGAGCGCTAACCCTGTAGGTTTACCTCAGGTAACTTATTATTAACAAGGTTACGGCTACTTGGTGAGCGTTAACCCTGTAGGTTTACCTCAGGTAACTTGGTGAGCGACCTCACTGTTCACCTGAATACACGTTGTGGTTATCCACTGTCTGCAACACGATGGCTGGCGTGTAGCCATCAAACGTTAAACAGTTTCTAGTCATGGTTAACCATATATGTTTTAAGAAAAAAGCGACTCGCCTTCAGAACGTTCTTTTCCCAGCCCATTGTTCTGCGTCACAATGCCAGCTTCACTATTGTTATCAATGAGACCTGCCTGCGTTAACCCTGTAGGTTTACCTCAGGTAACTTATTATTAACAAGGTTACGGCTACATGGTGAACGTTAACCCTGTAGGTTTACCTCAGGTAACTTATTATTAACAAGGTTACGGCTACTTGGTGAGCGTTAACCCTGTAGGTTTACCTCAGGTAACTTATTATTAACAAGGTTACGGCTACTTGGTGAGCGTTAACCCTGTAGGTTTACCTCAGGTAACTTATTATTACCAAGGTTACGGTTACTTGGTGAGCGCGCTCAATGTTCACCTGAGTACATGTTGTGGTGAGCCACAGTCTAAGAGGTGTTGTCTGGCGCAAAGCCATCAAACGTTAAACATTTTCTGGTCATGGTTAAACATATTTGTTTTAAGAAAAAAGTGTACAATCTAAACAAAACGCATGTCCCTGTCTTTTTTTTCAAGATGTGGCCGATTTAAACAGCCAGAATATTTTTTTTTATTAAGAAATAACAATTTTTCTGATGACTTGTTTTTTCTAAATGGCTGCTGGGTAATTTGATATGCATCGAAATCTTCGTTCATAGGCATCAAATTGAGCGAATGCTGCGCAGGTTCACTGAGTTGCAAACCAAATCGGTATAATGGGGTGATTGTTGTCTAATCGGGTGGTCTAGCTAATGGATTTGTAGATCTGACGCAGTTGCTACCTCAGATTATGAGCCTAGCAAGTGTCATATAGCTCAGTTGGTACAGCATGGCGCTTGCAACGCCAGGGTTGTGGGTTCGTTTCCCACGGGGGGCCAGTATGAAAATGTATGCACTCACTAACTGTAAGTCGCTCTGGATAAGAGCGTCTGCTAAATATGTAAAATGTAAATGTAAAAAATGTCATGAATGAGTTATGTAGTACCCACAGATGGCCAAAGGGAGGCGCAAGAGTGCTATAAACCCATACAGTTTTTTGCCATAAAAACCCTAAATCTATCAATCAATCAAATGTATTTATAAAGTCCTTTTTACACCAGCAGATGTCACAAAGTGCTATACAGAAACTCTTACCCTACTTATAACCTATTTTAGCCGTAACCCCTAATTCTAGGGTAGGGTAGCCTAGAACACTTTTAGAAACTATTTTAGTAATAATATTATCTTAATAAATACAATTATAGTATTAAATAGTGTTTTAATTATTTTGTTGTTATTTTATTATGTGTATAATAGCAAGACAGAACACTTGATAAATAAGACACATTTGTTTTATTTTTCAAATGTGGTTTGAATTGGGTGACCTAGTAACCTCTGTGTGAAAGTCCAGCAATTGGCGTGGGGCAGGTTTGAGGCTGATCTAATACACTTTATTTCTCAGCTGCCTCACCAACGTCTGTACGTGAATTAATAACTTTTAATAGCTAAATATTTCCAATAGATGGCAGCATAAGACCACGAAGCATCAGTTATAGGCTACAAGCAGCAATATGATTGACATAAAATAGCATGCAACCAAATACTATGTGTCCCATGATTTTCTAAAATGGTCACTCATTACTTTAGTTAGCTATATATCTCGTATTAGGCCTGTGTTGCTTTTGGAAGAGCAATTAAATAGTGACTATAGCAGGTGTTGAACCCCTGGTAAATTATCACTAGTCAGATGCTCCAACCTCAACCCTAGTATACATGCATTTTTAAATATCTAATATTGCGATTAAACAACCTCGGAATAGATAAGACAAGAGTGCGTCTTCCAACCCACCAATAAATTACATCATGCAACCCTCCCGGTTAGCAAATGTACCTCAACATGCCCCTCGCTTGTGCTAGAAGGCAGAGTGCTCGCTGCTGGTTGATGAATCTGACAATGAATGTACTAGGAAAATACGTTTTTCTCGACCAGAGGTGACTAAATTAATGTTCAGGCTTATTGATAATCATTATAGTAATGAAGTATGATTTCAAAACATGAGTATAAAAACAGGTAATAATAAACATGAATCATCATTATATTATTTCACAGTAATCTGTTAAATGCTTTTTCAGTCGTTCCTCTTGCGTTAGCAGTGTGGAAAGGGACAGTAAAAAGCGTGTGCAGGAGTTTTCCTGTGAGGGGGAGTGGTGGTGTATCCAGGGAGAAAACTAAACTAACCTTCTGAAATGTCATTCATGGTCTTATGCTGCCATCTATTGGAATTATTTAGTAACTGCAGTAGTACTGAATAAAGTATATCCTTACTAAAGTAGTAATTACTCAGAATTGCAAAATATGACATTTTCTAGTTCATTTTAACAATAACAACCATAAAATAACCATTTATAGTATAACAAACAATGAAACTGACATAAACCAAAAGCACCATACATTTAGTTAACTATATATATATACTATTTATTTAGATGGATGACATTATCTGCCAAAGTAATACCACTGTAGATAAAGAAGAGCTCTCCAGTAGGTGAACCAAAACATTCAAAGGCCATTTTCTCAAAATTGAGGTTACAAGTTTATCATCTTTCAAAGCAGAATTACTTTCCCATTGTTCCTCAACTGTAGTGTATGATATACCTTTTTCTAGCTGAGTCTCTACTTTTATCCAATGTAAAAAACACAATTTCAAATTTTGCTACATAAGTTCGAGCCGGTCGACCACATTTGACTGTGTAAAACCTAGCAGTGCTACTTATTTCTCTGAGTGAGGCAGATATATATTATTACTGTGTAAAACCTAGCAGTACTACTTATTTCTCTGAGAGTGAGGCAGGTATGTAGCATTTTGCAAAAAAACATGATTATTTGTCGCTCTGAAATGAAACCATCAAGTGATAGATTTTAAACAAATACATGTCTGTCATTGAACAACCCCATGCCATGATTAGATAGTGAAAAAACACACCAATCTCTTTCATAATTTCTTCAAACAATAAAAGCTAATTTACGAACATTTCTGAAAATGGATTTATAGCGTTTTTGAATGAAACTCTTCTTATGTTTCCCCATCTGAGCTCAGAGTAGATGAGAGATGTAATGTTTGTCTCTGTTGTGTTGAAGCCCAATCAAGCAGGAGAGACCAGCCTCCCCTGTACCCAGCTGTGTGTCCATGAAGAGTGACAAGTCTATGAATCTACCTATGAAGTTTAGAGAGGGAGACTTTTCTACTGAACAAAGGTAAGAAGAACTCATGGGTCATGGTCAGTGAGTTAAACAACACTGTCTCTAGTCATTTCTCCTCTCCCATTTTACCATTTATTTTTGTTGTTTTCATAATCCATAGGCTAAACCTTTTTTCCATTTTCATAGTCCTGAAACAATATTAAACAAACACACCATTCCCTCCCTGTGTCTGTGTCTGTGTCTGTGTCTGTGTGTGTGTGTGTGTGTGTGTGTGTGTGTGTGTGTGTGTGTGTGTGTGTGTGTGTGTGTGTGTGTGTGTGTGTGTGTGTGTGTGTGTGTGTGTGTGTGTGTGTGTGTGTGTGTGTGTGTGTGTGTGTGTGTGTGTGTGCACTCCCTGGATGAGGAGATGTAATCTGATGTTTTGTCCCCAGAAACCAACAGGGGAGATCAGAGTCAGAGATTCTCAGTGGTCAGTCTTCCCAGAGTCATCAAACAGACCTGGCCTCCATATTCAGTGTATGTGGTCCTGTTATGTACATTTGTTTTTGTTTACCTCAAGTAAAGTTGTTCTGTCAATCATTCATTAATGTGTTAATGAGAAAGCATTTAGTCTCTTGCTTAACTTATTTACTTGATTTATTTCAGTTGCTTGAAGAGAATATTATGACATTTGTGAAGAACGAGCTGAAGATGTTCAAGAGGATTCTTAGTCCAGAACTCCCAGAAGGCTTTGAGAGTCAGAAGCAGGATAAGGAAGTGGTGGATGCTGAAGATGAGAAGCAGGAGAGCAGTGCCAGAGAGGGGGCTCTGAAGATCACACTGCACGTCCTGAGGAAAATGAACCAGAAGGAGCTTGCTGACACACTGGAGAAAAGTAAGAGCTGTCTGCCTCATGTTGAATGCTGTTTTAGAACATTTAAAAGCTGTAGCTAAAGTACAGCTAAAGTAGCTGTGTAACTCAATGATATTGTAGCAGCCTTAACACAACACCTAGTGACCTCATCGAGTAGCAGAATAATGTGTTGTGTTGAGAGAGAGAGAGAGAGAGAGAGAGAGAGAGTTTTTAGTTTTTTGAATTTACAGATTTATACAGACAGTTAAGAGAATAAATGATTATAATTTAAAGTCTTACAATACTGTAGGCATTAAAACAGATGTAATATTAATATCCTCTGTGTTATTTCTAGATTCAGATGAGCGTGCTGTGATTCTTCAACGTGAACTCAAATCTAATCTAAAGAAGAAGTTTCAATGTGTTTTTGAGGGGATCGCTAAACAAGGAAACCCAACACTTCTCAATAAGATCTACACAGAGCTCTACATCACAGAGGGTGGAACAGGAGAGGTCAATAATGAACATGAGCTGAGACAGATTGAGACAACAACCAGGAAACAAGCAAGACCAGAGACTGCAATCAAATGTAACGACATCTTCAGACCTTTAACTGGACAAGACAAACTTATCAGAACTGTGCTGACAAAGGGAGTCGCTGGCATTGGAAAAACAGTCTCTGTGCAGAAGTTCATTCTGGACTGGGCTGAAGGAAAAGCAAATCAGGATGTCCAATTTGTATTTTCATTCCCTTTTCGGGAGCTGCATTTGATGAAAAAGGAAAAACACACTTTGATTGAACTTCTCAATCACTTCTCAAAGGAAACCAAAGAATCAAGAATCTCCAACTACCACAAGTACAAAGTTCTGTTCATCTTTGATGGTCTGAATGAGTGCCGACTGCCCCTAGACTTCCAGAAGAACAAGATCTGTTGTGACGTCACAGAGTCAACCTCAGTGGATGTTCTGCTGACAAATCTCATCAAGGGAAATCTGCTTCCCTCTGCTCTCCTCTGGATAACTACCCGACCTGCAGCAGCCAATAAGATCCCTTCAGGGTGTGTTGACCAGGTGGCAGAGGTACGAGGGTTCAATGACCCACAGAAGGAGGAGTACTTCAGGAAGAGATTCAGTGATGAGGACCTGGCCAGCAGAATCATCTCACACATAAAGACATCAAGGAGCCTCCACATCATGTGCCATATTCCAGTCTTCTGTTGGATTTCTGCAATAGTCCTTGAACACATGTTGAGTACAGACAAGACAGAAGAGATGCCCAAGACTCTGACTGAGATGTACTCACACCTTGTGGAGTTTCATACCAAACAGAAGAATGAAAAGTATCTTGGGAAAGAAGAGACAGGTCCACACTGGAATAAAGAGAGCATTCTGTCACTGGGAAAACTGGCTTTTCAACAGCTTGTGAATGGCAATCTGATTTTCTATGAAGAAGACCTGAAAGAGGCTGGCATTGATGTCAATGAAGCCTCAGTGTACTCAGGATTGTGCACACAGCTCTTTAAAGAGGAATGTGGGCTGTACCAGGACAAGGTGTACTGCTTCGTGCATCTGAGCATTCAGGAGTTTCTGGCTGCTGTATATGTGTTCCTCTCATTCATCAACAACAATGAGAATCTAATGGCCAATCCGCAATCAACGGCCAAGAACTTCTTTGCGCTGTTCAGAGACAAGCCTGAAGTTACTGTCTACAAGAGTGCTGTGGATAAAGCCTTACAAAGTGAGACAGGAAACCTGGACCTGTTCCTGCGCTTCCTTTTGGGCCTCTCACTGAAGTCCAATCAGAAGCACTTACGAGGTCTACTGACAAAGACAAAAAGCAGCTCACAGAGCCATGAAGAAACAGTCAAGTACATCAAGGAGAAGATCAGGGAGAATCCCTCTCCAGAGAGGTGCATCAATCTGTTCCACTGTCTGAATGAACTGAATGACCATTCTCTAGTGGAGGAGATCCAAAGCTACCTGAGATCAGGAAGTCTCTCAGAAGAAGAACTCTCACCTGCACAGTGGTCAGCTCTGGTCTTTGTGTTGCTGACTTCAGAAAAGGAGCTGGATGTGTTTGACCTGAAGAAATACTCCAGATCAGAGGAAGGTCTTCTGAGGCTGCTGCCAGTGGTCAAAGCCTCCAGAGCTGCTCTGTGAGTACATAAAATGACATTTAAGTACTAATCATCAGGAAGAAATATTCAGTTTAGAGACAAATATGTATTATTGAAAAACATATTGAATCAATGCATTGATCTTCACATTAGTATAACAATATGACCATACAATTCTAGGAGACGGAAGATGAATCTATATGTTGTTTAAGAGAATAAACCAAATGCATCTGCCATTGTCCTTCTACACTACTGGTGTTAAATTAACAGTGTGTTCGTGAAATCATGATGATCTCTTTGCAGAGTGTCATTCTGTGGAGTCACAGAGGAAGGCTGTGCTTCTCTGGTCTCAGCTCTGAAGTCAAACCCCTCACACCTGAGAGAGCTGGATCTGAGTAACAATGACCTGAAGGATTCAGGAGTGAAGCTGCTCTCTGCTGGACTGGGGAATCCCCACTGTAAACTGGAGACTCTGAGGTCAGTATTCCTGTATTTGGTCAACAAGTGATAACTGTTCACCAGATCCACATGTGTTTACCAGGCACACATAGTCCACACCATATGTGTTTGGACAGTGAAGCTTACAGTTTTACATTTGGTGCTATGCTCCATCATTTGGGATTTGAGATGGAATGTTTCATATTAGGCAACAGAACAGAATGTCACCTTTTATTTGATGTTAATGGTGAGAGGTTAGCATGTTTTGTTGTAGCCTCTGTAACTTTCTCACTCATTATTATTCATGATTCATTCATGATTTGTCTTAATCATGGGATCATCAGGATTAATTTAGTAGTGTTTAGAAACCTGTTATCTACTCACTTAGACAGAAAATTACTCCAGTCATCATCCACCATTCAGTTACTATCGGGCAAAACACAACCCAAAACACAACCAAAACAAACTGAAAATGCAACCAATATGTTTGGAACAAAAACTAAACTTTAATGCACTATAAGTGAATTGGTCAGAATACTTATGACTTCTTCAAATAGGGGGACTAGATACATAAAGTGCTTTCATTTCTAAATGGTGAAACAGATATGTATGAAAATACCCTCAAATAAAAGATGACATTATATACTGTCACCTCATATGAAACATTTGATCTCAAATCCAAAAAGCTGGAGTATAGAGCCACATTTAAAATGTTAGCTTCTCTGTAAAAATAGATATGGTGTGGACTGTATACTCAATACAATCTAAATCTGATACCTCACTGTCTGTCTTTTGACTGATACTGCTTTTTAAACTGCTCTGGTCAGTCTACTCAAATATTTGTAATATACATTTTTCTCTCTACAAGCAATATTATGATAATTTCTAATAAAAATACAATCATTTATGAATAGATATGGCAGGTTTCAGGACACTGATATATCTGAACATGTAAAATGTTGTACAATTACTCACCACCAAAGAATAGCAGTGTGGTTTTAATATGATTTGACTCTTTGCAGGCTGTCAGGCTGTCTAGTCACAGAGGAAGGCTGTGCTTCTCTGGTCTCAGCTCTGAAGTCAAACCCCTCACACCTGAGAGAGCTGGACCTGAGCTACAATCACCCAGGAGACTCAGGAGTCAGACTGCTCTCTGCTGGACTGGAGGATCCACACTGCAGACTGGAGAAACTCAAGTATGTAGAGGGTTTATGTCAATGTTCATATCAGACATGTTGGAGTTATCAGGCTAGTTAAGACAAACATTCTGACCACCACTTGGACTAAGTTATATAAAGACTGTGTGTGTGTGTGTGGGTCCGTGTGTGTGTGTGTCTGTGTGTGCACGTGTATCAGTACACACACTGGACACACACACAAACACACTGGACACACACACACACACACACATTGGACACACACTGGACACACACATACTGGACTCACACACACACACACACTGGACACACACACACACACACACTCTCACACTGGACACACACACACACACACTCACACTGGACACACACACACACTGGACACACACACACACACACAAACACACTAGACACACACACACACACACTGGACACACTGGACACACTGGACAGACACACACACACACACACACTGGATACACACACAAACAGTGGACACACACATTCACTTGACAAACACACACAAACTGGACACAGACACAAACTGGACACAGACACACACTGGACACACACACACACACACTGGACACACACACACACACACACACACACACTGGACACACACACACACACACACACACACACACACACAAACAGGACACACACACACAAACAGGACACACACACACACACACTGGACACACACAAACACACACACCACACACACACACACACACACACACACACACACTGGACATACACACACACACATAGACAAACATTCTTACCACCGCTTGGACAAAGTTATATGCTGTGTGTGTGTGTGTGTGTGTGTGTGTGTGTGTGTGTGTGTTTGTGTGTGTGTTTGTGTGAGTTCAGGTGTATCCCTCAATGACTGTCTGTTCTTCTGCTTACTGCTACAGTGTGGAACATGGTGGAGAGAACACAATGAAACCTGGACTTAGAAAATGTGAGTGTTGACTGCTGGGAAGAATATGACTAAGAATAAGTCTTAATTCAAGTGAAGTCAAAGTCAAAGACCACCATCATTACTTACTTGGTCATATTAAATATCAGCTGTAGTTCTACAGAAGCACAAATCAGGGACACTGAAGTTTACAAAGAGTTGCTTTGACAATGTGTGTGTCTGTGTATGTGTGTCACGCCCTGGCTCTGGGGACTATTATATGTTGAGCCAGGGTGTTAGTTTCTATGTTTAGTGTTCTATGTTCAGGTTCTAGTTTGTGTGTTTCTATGTTGGCCGGGGGTTGTTCCCAATCAGAGGCAACGTGTATCAGCTGTTGCTTGTTGTCTCTGATTGGGAACCATACTTAGTCAGCCTGTTTGGCACTTGTCATTTGTGGGATCTTGTTCCGTGTAAGGTTTGTTTTGGTGTTTAACCTTGGACTTCACATATCGTTATCGTTTTGTTGTTTTGTTGCATAGTATAAAGTACACATTAAAAGAATGTACGCATATCACGCTGCGCCTTGGTCCACTCATTATGACGATCGTGACAGAAGATCCCACCAAAACAGGACCAAGCAGCGTGTTCAGGAGCAAACGCCGGGTAAGGAGCTGGAGAAGTTGGCGATGGCCCAGGTGGGCCAATGGTGGTCCTGGGAGGACATGTTCGCGGGCAAAGGGCCATGGGCAAAAGTTAAAGCCCTGGCGAGAGAGGAGGTACGGCGCCAACAGTGCCGTCGTCGGACAGGCGAGAGGCAACCCCAATAAAACATTTTTTGGGGGGGGCACACGGCGTGGACGACGGGGATGCTGGAGGCAGCTACAGGGCGAATCTGCAGAATAGGAGAGGAGGCCACCAGGTTACGGGGGCTATTGGTCATGAGGGAGCAGGAGTTAGTTGGTCAGAGGGAGGAACTACTGGAGGCGATAAGGGAGAAGGAGAGTGTAGAGGCACGGCGAGAGGGACTGAGTAGGCAGCAGAGGGAGCGGAGGTTTATGAGGAAACTCAGTCCCGCTCCTCGCACCAAGCAAGTGGTGTGTGTCACCAGTACGGTCAGGCCCGTTCCTGCTCCCCGCACTAATTTAGTGGTGCGTGTTCCCAGTACGGCCCGACCCGTTCCTGCTCCCCGCACAAGGCCAGTGGTGTGTGTTCCCAGTACGGTCAGGCCCGTTCCTGCTCCCCGCACTAAGTTAGTGGGGCGTGTTCCCAGCCCGGCCCGGCCTGTTCCTGCCCCTCGCACCAAGCCTGTGGTGCGCGTCGCCAGCCCGGCCCGGCCTGTTCCTGCCCCTCGCACCAAGCCAGTGGTGCGCGTCGCCAGCCCGGCCCGGCCTGTTCCTGCCCCTCGCACCAAGCCAGTGGTGCGCGTCGCCAGCCCGGTCCGGCCTGTTCCTGCTCCCCGCACCAAGCCAGTGGTGCGCGTCGCCAGCCTGGTCCGGCCTGTTCCTGCTCCCCGCACCAGGCCAGTGGTGCGCGTCGTCAGCCCGGTCCGGCCCGTTCCTGCTCCCCGCACCAAGCCAGTGGTGCGCGTCGTCAGTCCGGCACAGCCCGTGCCTGTTCCACCGGTGCCTGGTCCGGCACCGGTCAGCTGCTCCACACCGGAGCCTAAGCAATCCGCTCCACCGATGTCCAGTCCAACTCCAGCCAGCGGGGCCAGACCAGACCAGAAGAGCTACGGGGGGGTAGCTAGAGAGTGGTGGTCACGCCCGGAGCCGGATCCGCCTCCGAGGCGGAATGCCCACCCGGCCCCTCCCCTGTTGGGTTTAGTTGGCGCGGTCGCAGTCCGCGCCTTTGGGGGGGTACTGTCACGCCCTGGGACTCTTTATGTTGAGCCAGGGTGTTTAGTTTCTATGTTTAGTGTTCTATGTTCAGGTTCTAGTTTGTGTGTTTCTATATTGGCCAGAGTGGTTCCCAATCAGAGGCAACGAGTGTCAGCTGTTGCTTGTTGTCTCTGATTGGGAACCATACTTAGGCAGCCTGTTTGGCACTTGTCATTTGTGGGATCTTGTTCCGTGTAAGGTTTGTTTTGGTGTTTAACCTTGGACTTCACGTATCGTTATCGTTTTGTTGTTTTGTTGCATTGTATAAAGTACACATTAAAAGAATGTACGCATATCACGCTGCGCCTTGGTCCACTCATTATGACGATCGTGACAATGTGTGTGTGTAATCAATTGGAATAAGTGTGTTTTTTGTATTACCATACAGTATAACATATGATCATTGAACAAATCTCAAGCTACCTAAACTTCTCCTTTTGATACCTAGAAACATCTACATTAAATTAATTAGTGAAAAGTGAGTTAACATTCTAATGTTAACATTCTAATGTGTCGGGGGGCTGGGGTTAGTTGGTTATACCTGGAGTACTTCTCCTGTCTTATCCAGTGTCCTGTGTGAATTTAAGTATGCTCTCTCTAATTCTCTCGTTCTCTCTGAAAACCTGAGCCCTAGGACCATACGTCAGGACTACCGGGCATGATGACACCTTGCTGTCCCCAGTCCGCCTGGCCTTGCTGCTATTCCAGTTTCAACTGTTCTGCCTGCGGCTACGAAACCCCTACCTGTCCCAGACCTGCTGTTTTCAACTCTTTAATGATCGGCTATGAAAAGCCAACTGAGAGACCTGAGCCCTAGGACCATACGTCGGGACTACCGGCCGTGGTGACTCCTTGCTGTCCCCAGTCCGCCTGGCCTTGCTGCTATTCCAGTTTCAACTGTTCTGCCTGCGGTTATGGAACCCCTACCTGTCCCAGACCTGCTGTTTTCAACTCTTAATGATCGGCTATGAAAAGCCAACTGAGATTTATTCCTGATTATTATTTGACCATGCTTGTCACTTATGAACATTTTTGAACATCTTGGCATGGTTCTGTTATAATCTCCACCCGGCACAGCCAGAAGAGGACTGGCCACCCCTCATAGCCTGGTTCCTCTCTAGGTTTCTTCCTAGGTTTTCGCCTTTCTAGGGAGTTTTTCCTAGCCACCGTGCTTCTACACCTGCATTACTAGCTGTTTGGGGTTTTAGGCTGGGTTTCTGTACAGCACTTCGAGATATTAGCTGATGTAAGAAGGGCTTTATAAAATAAAATTGATTGATTGAATGATGATGATTTCTAATATTGTGTCTGGTTTCATCCATCAGATGTCTGTGATCTCACACTGGACCCAAACACAGTAAACAGACTCCTCTCTCTGTCTGAGGAGAACAGAAAGGTGACATGTAGGAGAGAGGAGCAGCCGTATCCTGATCACCCAGAGAGATTTGAGGACTGTAGACAGGTGCTGTGTAGAGAGGGTCTGACTGGGCGCTGTTACTGGGAGGTAGAGTGGAGTGGGAGAGGGGCTGGTATAGGAGTGGCATATAAAGGAATCAGCAGGAGAGGAAGGGGTGATGACTGTTGGATTGGATGTAATGACAAGTCCTGGAGTCTGATCTGCTCTGACAACAGTTACTCTGCCTGGCACAATAATAAGTCCACTACCATAGACGTCCCCTCCTCCAGCCCCCACAGAGTAGGAGTGTATCTGGACTGGCCAGCCGGCACTCTGTCCTTCTACAGAGTCTCCTCTGACACACTGACCCACCTGTACACATTCCACTCCACATTCACTGAGCCCCTCTATCCAGGGTTTTGGGTTCATGTTGACTCCTCAGTGTCCCTGTAAATAATAACCATGGTAACACTGACACACACACACACACACTGGACACACACACTGGACACACACACACACACATACACACTGGACACACACATACACACTGGACACACACACACACACACTGGACACATACACACACACACACACACACTGGACACATACACTGGACACACACACACACTGGACACACACACAAACACCGGACACACACACACACACACCGGACACGCACTCACACACACACACACAAACTGGACACACATACTGGGTACACACACAAACACACACACTGGACAAACACACACACACACTGAACACACACACACTGGATACACACACACCGGACACACACACATGCTGGACACACAAACTCTGGACACACACACACTGGACACACACACACACACGCACACACACACACACACACACACAGGAGACACACACACTGGACACACACACACTGGACGCAAACACACACACTGGACGCACACACAGGAGACACACACATATTGGACACACACACACACACTGGACACACACACACACTCTGGATACACACACACTGGACACACACTCACACATCTTCCTATAATAGTGAGGACCTTGACACAGGACCTTCAAATGAGGACCATCATTTCTGATAGAATTGGGAACAAACAGACTCCTCATTCCAGCACTAAGTGTCCAACAAACACAGACATCACTTCAAAACCTGATAAACTCCAATGAACAAACAGACATGCAGGGCACCAGTCTAGTGAGGACCAGTGGTTGCTAGGCAGTTTCTGGATCCCAGGTTCCAGAACAGCTTCTATCCCAGTTCTATCTGCCTGTTAAATCAACCAACCTAAACTGTTTCCATCAGACTTTTAGAACATCACTGAATTTTTTTTTCCTTTTATGATCTTTTACCACTTTGCATGTTTTATTGATGTTCTTATGATATATTTTCCTGTTTGTGTGTACGTACCACAGGAGGCTGGTGGGACCTTAGTTGGGGAGGACAGGCTTGTAATGGCTGGAGCGGATTGAGTGGAATGGTATCAAATACATCAAATACATGGTTTACATGGTTTCCATGTGTTTGATGCCATTTAATTGGCTCCGTTCCAGCCATTATTATGAGCCGTCCTCCCCTCAGCAGCCTCCACTGGTATGTACTGTCCTATATGAGCTCCAACAAGGAATTACAATGGATGGATTACTTTTAATACCTGCAAATGGCAAATAAACTACTTGAACTCCTTATGAGTGTCTGCAGCCGACTAGGCTGTTGCCGTCTGACAAGATGCCATCTGACATTACAGGAATATTCTGCAAATGTTGATGAATCCACCCAAAGCAACATGCAGTCTTTCCACTAGACTCCCATGAAGTTATAGTGGGACGTTATGAGTTTACGTTAAGGTAACATACTCAGAACATACTGCACTTGTTTTATACTCTTTTAGATGTATCCTCTGTTTAACCATTTAAACTCTTACAATAACACTGTTGAAATACCAATGTGATAATTTGTTGTATATATTTTATGTAGAAAAACAAATTGTACATGAACATATGCTCCATAATTATACATGGATATATTGTACTTTTCATAATAAAACATACTTTAAACAAGAAAAAGCACGTTAATTGTGAAAACAATTTCGTTATCGATTTTGCATTGTCCTCTCCCAGTCACAGGTTGACGTTTTGTCATGAATCTTGCCCTGGAGGCAGAACTGCACGATTTCCTCTAGATATGCCAGCTGCACAGTCAAAATTGGCTATATCGTAAACGTTTGTGGAAATTTTGTTTTATGGTCTTAATTTAAGGTAAGGATTAGCAGTGAGGTTAAGGTTAGCATTAAAATCAGATATTATTACTTTATGCCTGTGCCAGCTAGTGACCACTTTGCAGAACTGCCTCCAGGGCAAGATTCATGACAATAAATGCCAACCTGCCTCCCAGTCATCCCCTCCCTATCTCTACAAGGCTGCAGAACATGCAAGCTAGTGATGCGGGGGTTGTCTCATAACCCACAGTCCCCAGGCGGGTGGGTGGCAGGCAGGTTCAATACAGAGAAAACAATAGACTACATAAGAAAATCCATCAATGGATCATTATTGTGCAATTTACACTAAGTGGACAAAGCATTAAGGACACCTGCTCTTTCCATGACAGACTGAGCAGGTGAATCCAGGTGAAAGCTATGATCCCTTATTGATGTCACTTGTAGATGAAGGGGACGGGACAGGTTAAAGAAGGATGTTTAAGCCTGGAGACAATTGAGACATGGATTGTGTGTGTGTGCCATTCAGAGGGTGGAATGGGCAAGACAAAATATTGAAGTGCCTTTGAACGGGGTATGGTAGTAGGTGCCAGGCACACCGGTTTGTGTCAAGAACTGCTACGCTGCTGGGTTTTTCACGCTCATGGTACACCACACAAAGGACATCCAGCCAACTTGACAACTGTGGGAAGAATTGGCGTCAACATGGGCCAGCATCCCTGTGGAACGCTTTCAACACCTTGTAGAGTCCATGCCCCGATGAATGGAGGCTGTTCTGAGGACAAAATGGGGGGTAACTCAATATTAGGAAGGTGTTTGATATAACTTCTTTTGATACAGCATTTATTAATGTCTTTAAAGTCATCAGCTGTAGGTGAGAGAGAGGAGAAGGACACGCCATGTGTTGTGTCGGTCACGGATGGGGGGCCAGAAGGTCGGCGTGCCAAGATAGATTAGGGGCCACTGTTGCTAATCTTAGAAAGGGTACGTGATGGAATGGCCTGGCTAGGTGCCACACAATACTATGTACGGGGATCCTATTGTAGGAGATGAGTGACACTCAATAATGGTTGGCAACTGTGGGATGGAAGTAGCTCGGAGAGCGTTATATAAACTGAGAGGTTTTCTATGGAAGTCATTCAGATGACAAGAGGCTAAGCCCGTACCGCTTGTCATTGAATCCAGTACTGTAACCATTAAATAACAATGAATCAACTCTTCATCTAAGTGGTCGACTACTCTCTTACATCCTGAAGTGCGAGATACCAGAGAAACTCGTCATAACAGATTGGAGTCTAAACGAACAGGATGCAGTTTACAGCCGAACTAACAGGGAAGCAGACTTTCATTTTGTTAATAGGTTAAATTCTGCTTGTCTGTGGTAAAGCTGAAGCAGTGGGGAGGGGGGATTCTCTGGGGAAGCAGTGGGGAGGGGCGGTTTCTCTGGGGAAGCAGTGGGGAGGGGCGGTTTCTCTGGGGAAGCAGTGGGGAGGGGGGATTCACTGGGGAAGCAGTGGGGAGGGGGGTTTCTCTGGGGAAGCAGTGGGGAGGGCGGTTTCTCTGGGGAAGCAGTGGGGAGGGGGTTTCTCTGGGGAAGCAGTGGGGAGGGGCGGTTTCTCTGGGGAAGCAGTGGGGGGGGGGATTCTCTGGGGAAGCAGTGGGAGGGGGTTTCTCTGGGGAAGCAGTGGGGAGGGGGGTTTCTCTGGGGAAGCAGTGGGGAGGGGGTTCTCTGGGGAAGCAGTGGGGAGGGGGGTTTCTCTGGGGAAGCAGTGGGGGGGGTTCTCTGGGGAAGCAGTGGGGAGGGGGTTTCTCTGGGGAAGCAGTGGGGAGGGGGGTTTCTCTGGGGAAGCAGTGGGGAGGGGGGTTTCTCTGGGGAAGCAGTGGGGAGGGGAGGTTTCTCTGGGGAAGCAGTGGGGAGGGGGGCCATTTCTCTGTGGAAGCAGTGGGGAGGGGGGTTTCTCTGGGGAAGCAGTGGGGAGGGGGGTTCTCTGGGGAAGCAGTGGGGGGGTTCTCTGGGGAAGCAGTGGGGGGGGTTCTCTGGGGAAGCAGTGGGGAGGGGGGTTCTCTGGGGAAGCAGTGGGGAGGGGGGTTCTCTGGGGAAGCAGTGGGGAGGGGAGGTTTCTCTGGGGAAGCAGTGGGGGAGGGGGCCATTTCTCTGGGGAAGCAGTGGGGAGGGGGGTTTCTCTGGGGAAGCAGTGGGGGGGGTTCTCTGGGGAAGCAGTGGGGGGGGTTCTCTGGGGAAGCAGTGGGGGGTTCTCTGGGGAAGCAGTGGGGAGGGGGGTTCTCTGGGGAAGCAGTGGGGAGGGGGGTTCTCTGGGGAAGCAGGGGGAGGGGGCGGTTATTCTGGGGAAGCAGTGGGGAGGGGGTTTCTCTTGGGGAGGGAGGGGGGTTTCTCTGGCGAAGCAGTGGGGAGGGGGGTTTCTCTGGGGAAGGAGTGGGGAAGGGGGGTTTCTCTAGGGAAACAGTGGGGAGGGGGTTTCTCTGGGGAAGCAGTGGGAGGGGGGGGTTTCTCTGGGGAAGCAGTGGGGAGGGGGGTTTCTCTGGGGAAGCAGTGGGGAGGGGGGTTCTCTGGGGAAGCAGTGGGGAGGGGGGTTTCTCTGGGGAAGCAGTGGGGAGGGGGGTTTCTCTGGGGAAGCAGTGGGGAGGGGGTTTCTCTGGGGAAGCAGTGGGGAGGGGGTTTCTCTGGGGAAGCAGTGGGGAAGGGGAGTTTCTCTGGGGAAGCAGTGGGGAGGGAGGGGGGTTTCTCTGGGGAAGCAGTGGGGAGGGGGTTTCTCTGGGGAAGCAGTGGGGAGGGGGGGTTTCTCTGGGGAAGCAGTGGGGAGGGGGGTTTCTCTGGGGAAGCAGTGGGGAGGGGGGTTCTCTGGGGAAGCAGTGGGGAGGGGGTTTCTCTGGGGAAGCAGTGGGGAGGGGGGTTCTCTGGAGAAGCAGTGGGGAGGGGGGTTTCTCTGGGGAAGCAGTGGGGAGGGGGTTTCTCTGAAGAAGCAGTGGGGAGGGGGGTTTCTCTGGGGAAGCAGTGGGGAGGGGGGTTCTCTGGAGAAGCAGTGGGGAGGGGGTTTCTCTGGGGAAGCAGTGGGGAGGGGGGTTCTCTGGGGAAGCAGTGGGGGAGGGGTGGTTTCTCTGGGGAAGCAGTGGGGAGGGGGGTTTCTCTGGGGAAGCAGTGGGGAGGGGGGGTTTCTCTGGGGAAGCAGTGGGGAGGGGGGTTTCTCTGGGAAGCAGTGGGAGGGGGGTTTCTCTGGGGAAGCAGTGGGGAGGGGGGGTTCTCTAGGGTCTGTTACTGTGTTTTGTTTTCTGCTGCCAGACAAGTTTCATTTTAATTTGTACATGCTTAAGATGTTTTATTTGAAATGCTCTTGGATATAAATGTCAGGAAACGATCTTGGGAATCAGTCAGATGTTAAAGGTGTCACATTAGTCTCGTGGAATATGCACGGTCAAGGGCACTAGCGCAAAAGGGGTATGGTATTTAAGCACTTGAAATCACTTGGTGCTGACATAATTTTCCTGCAAGAAACACACATAAAAGCCACGGTGCAGCGGCATCTGAGATCCAACTGGATTTCTCAAATTGATCAATCACCCTTCTCCTCCAAAGCTAGAGGTGTTGCTATTCTCTTTGGTAAAAACCTCCCTTTTCAACTCTCCTCCATGTCCACAGACCCACATGGGAGGTACATCATAGTATCAGGGATCATGAATTCTTTCCCTGTCACCCTGTTGAACGTCTATGGCCCAAACATTGACCACCCACATTTCTTTCCTAATGTTTTTGATTTGCTCCCAAATCTTAGTACCACTGATCTAATAATCGGAGGGGATTTTAATTGTTACCTTGAATCCGTATCTTGACAGACTGTCTACACGTACTCCACCAAATATCACCTCTGTCCAGGTTGTAAATAATCTAATCTAATCCAGGAATCTAGTGGACATCTGGAGACTGCAACATCCCACAGACAGACTACTCATTCATATCTGAATAATCTAATCTAATCCAGGAATCTAGTGGATATCTGGAGACTGCAACATCCCACAGACAGACTACTCATTCATCTCTTAATAATATAATCTAATCCAGTAATCTATTGGATATCTGGAGACTGCAACATCCCACAGACAGACTACTCATTCATCTCTTAATAATCTAATCTAATCCAGGAATCTAGTGGACATCTGGAGACTGCAACATCCCACAGACAGACTACTCATTCATCTCTTAATAATCTAATCTAATCCAGAAATCTAGTGGACATCTGGAGACTGCAACATCCCACAGACAGACTACTCATTCATCTCTTAATAATCTAATCTAATCCAGGAATCTAGTGGACATCTGGAGACTGCAACATCCCACAGACAGACTACTCATTCATCTCTTAATAATCTAATCTAATCCAGGAATCTAGTGGACATCTGGAGACTGCAAAATCCCACAGACAGACTACTCATTCATCTCTTAATAATCTAATCTAATCCAGGAATCTAGTGGACATCTGGAGACTGCAACATCCCACAGACAGACTACTCATTCATCTCTTAATAATCTAATCTAATCCAGGAATCTAGTGGTCATCTGGAGACTGCAACATCCCACAGACAGACTACTCATTCATCTCTTAATAATCTAATCTAATCCAGGAATCTAGTGGACATCTGGAGACTTCAACATCCCACAGACAGACTACTCATTCATCTCTTAATAATCTAATTTAATCCAGGAATCTAGTGGACATCTGGAGACTGCAACATCCCACAGATAGACTACTCATTCATCTCTTAATAATCTAATCTAATCCAGGAATCTAGTGGACATCTGGAGACTGCAACATCCCACAGACAGACTGCTCATTCTACTCATGTTCACAAGTCTTATTCTATAATCCACTACTTCCTAATAGATTCCAAATTGATCCCCAATGTGCTCCATTCCAAATACCATGGCATCTTAATAAGTGACCATAGGCCAATTATGTTGTCCCTCAATCTTTCTTTACCAAAACAGAATTACAGTTGGTGTTTTAACCCTTCCTTGCTCACAGACCAACCATTCATTGACTGCATGACAGCCAAGTTGAATGAGTTCGTCAAGACTAATGACACAGGAGTGGTATCTGATTCTACACTATGGGAACCTTTTCAAGTGGGTATGAGAGGTCATATTATTTCATATGAGTCTGCCATAAAACAAAAGGGAATGACATGTGACTGGAGCAGATCGCCTGCCCAACATCCTCTATTCTGACCAACAGAGACAAGTCCAGTCCCTTTGAACTACCTAGATCTGTCCAGCAGGGATGCCCACTCAGTCCTCTGCTCTTCGCTGTCTCCCTTGAACCCCTGGCGATACAAATAAGGGATCATCCTAATATCCAAGGTCTTAAAGTAGGAAACATAGAAAGCATCATTTCGTTATATGCAGACGGTGTGCTTTTATACCTCTCAGACCCAGTAGCCTCTGTCCCTAACCTACTAGACTTAATCAATTCATTTGGTAAACTATCTGGAAATTCAATAAATTGGGGAAAAAGTGACCTCATGTGTATCTCAGATAATTGTACAACAAGTGAGCCAGAGAGGATACCATTTAAAGTGGTGCATGATCACTTAACTTACCTGGGTCTAAACATACCTAGAAACCCAAAGTTTATCTTCAAGCTTAACTACAGTGATCTGGTTGCAAAGCTAAAACAAAACATAGAGAGCTGGGGAATATTGCCTCTTTCTATGACGGGGCGCATTAATGCCATAAAAATGGTTTCTCTTCCCAGGTTCCTTTTGTAACCAACTTCACATATCCCCCCAGAATAAAGGCACACGGACACCCACAATTCAGGTTGACTCGGGTTTTATCTGCAGTAAAAGATATCAAACAGTGATGACAGGCATTGACAGGACGGTCACATCCACACGTTCACTGCTCTCAGAATATCTCTCTCAGACTGAATCCACAAAGTGATCGTATAGTGTACATGCGTTGTGTTTAGAAAATAACAAAAATATAGAAAACCACACCTGCAGTAAAAGATATCAAACAGTGATGACAGGCATTGACAGGACGGTCACAGCCTCACGTTCACTGGTTAGGTATGGAGATTGCATGGCTGTGTGCTCGATTTTATACACCTGTCAGCAACGGGTGTGGCTGAAATTGCCAAATCCACTAATTTGATATGGGTGTCCACATACTGCTGTATATGTAGTGTATAGTTACACAGTGCTTTCGGGAAGTATTCAGACCCCTTGACTTTTACGTTACGTTACAGCCTTATTCTAAAATTGATTAAATCGTTTTACTACACACAACATCCCATAATGACAAAGTTATGGGTTTTTAGAACTCCTGTGTTGTCTTGGTTGTGTGCTTAGGCTCCTTGTCCTGTTGGAAGGTGAACCTTCACCCCAGTCTGAGGTCCAGAGCGCTCTGGAGCAAGTTTTCATCAAGGATCTTTCTGTACTTTGCTCTGTTCATCTTTCCCTCGATTCTGACTAGTCTCCCAGTCTCTGCCACTGAAAAACATCCCCACAGCATGCTGCCACCACCATGCTTCACCGTAGGGATGGTGCCAGGTTACCTCCAGACGTGACGCTTGGCATTCAGGCCAAAGAGATCAATCTTGGTTTCATCAGACCAGAGAATCTTGTTTCTCATGGTCTGAGAGTCTTTAGGTGCCTTTTGGCAAACTCCAAGCGGGCTGTCATGTGCCTTTTACTGAGGAGTGGCTTCCGTCTGGCCACTCTACCATAAAGGCCTGATTGGTGGAGTGCTGCAGAGATGTCCTTCTGGAAGGTTCTCCCATATCCACAGAGGAACTCTGGAGCTCTGTCAGAGTGACCATCGGGTTCTTGGTCACCTCCCTGACCAAGGCCCTTCTCCCCCGATTAATCAGTTTGGCCGGGCGGCAAGCTCTAGGAAGAATCTTGGTGGTTCCAAACGTATTCCATTTAAGAATGATGGAGGCCACTGTGTTCTTGGGGACCTTCAATGCTGCAGACATTTTTGGTACCCTTCCCTCGGCACAATCCTGTCTCGGAGCTCTACGGACAATTCCTTCGACCTCATGGCTTGGTTTTTGCTCTGACATGCACTGTCAACTGTGGGACCTTATATAGACAGGTGTGTGCCTTTCCAAATCATGTCCAGTCAATTGAATTTACCACAGGTGGACTCCAATCAAGTTGTAGAAACATCTCAGGGATGATCAACGGAAACAGGATGCACATGAGCTCAATTTCGAATCTCATAGCAAAGGGTCTGAAAACTTCTGTAAATAAGGTATTTCTATATATTTGCAAACATGTCTAAAAACCTGTTTCACTTTGTCATTATGGGGTATTGTGTGTAAATTGATGGGGTAAAATAACTAATTTAATCTATTTTAGAATAAGGCTGTAACTTAACAAAATGTAGAAAAAGTCAAGGGGTCTGAATACTTTTTGAATGCACTGTAGATATGGTGTGGACTGTATATTCAATACAATCTAAATCTGATACCTCACTGTCTGTCTTGGACTGATACTGCTTTTTAAACTGCTCTGGTCAGTCTACTCAAATATTTGGACTATACATTTTTCTCTCTACAAGCAATACTTTGATAATTTGTCATTTCTAATAATGAAACATCCATTTATGAATAGATAGAGCAGGTTTCAGGACACTGATTTAACTGAAAATGTTGAAAAATATACTGCCAATATCTTCCCCACCAAAGAATAGCAGTGTGGTTTTAATATGATTTGACTCTTTGCAGGCTGTCAGGCTGTCTAGTCACAGAGGAAGGCTGTGCTTCTCTGATCTCAGCTCTGAGGTCAAACCCCTCACACCTGAGAGAGCTGGACCTGAGCTACAATCACCCAGGAGACTCAGGAGTCAGACTGCTCTCTGCTGGACTGGAGGATCCACACTGCAGACTGGAGAAACTCAAGTATGTAGAGGGTTTATGTCAATGTTCATATCAGACATGTTGGAGTTATCAGGCTAGTTAAGACAAACATTCTGACCACCACTTGGGCAAAGTTATGCGATGTCCGTCTCCAGTCCTTTTCTGCCGTCCATGACGATGTTAACTCCAGTGGTGGAAAAAGTACCCAATTGTCATACTTGAGTAAAAGTAAAGATACCTTAATAGAAAATGACTCAACTAAAAGTGAAAGTCACCCAGTAAAATACTACTTGAGTAAAAGTCTAAAAGTATTTGGTTTTAAATATACTTAAGTATCAAAAGTAAATGTAATTGCTATAATATACTAAAGTATCAAAAGTAAAAGTACAAGTATAAATCATTTCAAATTCCTTACATAAAGCAAACCAGACGATTTTCTTGATTTTAAAATGTACGTTCAGCCAGAGGCACACTCCAACACTCAGACAATTTACAAACAAAGCATTTGTGTTTAGTGAGTCTGCCAGATCAGAGGCAGTAGGGATGTTCTCTTGATAAGTGTGTGAATTGGACCATTTTCTGTCCTGCTAAGCATTCAAAATGTAACAAGTACTTTTGGGTGTCAGGGAAAATGTATGAAGTAAAAAGTACATTATTTTCTTTAGGAATGTAGTGAAGTGAAAGTAAAAGTAGTCAAAAATATGAATAGTAAAGTCAAGTACATATACCCCATAAAACTACTTAAGTAGGACTTTAAAGTATTTTTACTTAAGTACTTTACACCACTGGTTAACTCTCTTTCTTAGCTAGCTCGACTATGCACTTGCCTCTGCTAGCAATACACTGTGCTAACATTAGCCTAGACTGTACCACAGAAAATAACAGTTTTAAACAGTTGTAAAAACCCACTTCTTCCAGACAGAATAGTTCCTGTAGATTCAGACTTACTCATCACCAATCTGTTGTTATGTCTCGTGGGTTTTATAACCACGTCTGTATAACAATTCAATAATGATGAGACAGGAGACAGGAATCAGTTCAACCATTTATCTGGAACGTGATCATCTCAACACATACAAACCCCCCATGATGCTCTGCAGCACAACCCCAATATACAACAAATACATAGATAAGTAAATGGACACTAAACAAAACTCATAGAGGAATTTAAATGTTCAGTTGTAGAAAGTAGGGCCATGGGATAGGGTCAGAAAGGTCAGTATGTTTGATAACTGGTTACAGAGGTGACATAACAAGCATAAGGTCCATTATAACACAGTGAAGTAGAGGTGGGAGCTAAAAGCAGACATGGACAGTGAGACGGTGTGAGGAGGTCAGGGGTGAAACACTAGATCAGGACAGGTAGAAATGGCAGGGCTGGAAATAGACACAGAGACACATTCTGATCATGGCTCAGACCTGACCTGAGACACCCAAACAGAAGATGCCATAGCAAAGTCCTGTCCAGTAGGCTATATGGGATTTTCTTTCATCAAAATCCAACACATGGAAATGTGTCCAGTGTGTGTGTGTGGGTGTCCAGTGTGTGTGTGTTTGTCCAGTGTGTGTGTGTGTGTATTTGTGTGTGTGTATTTGTGTGTGTGTGTCCAGTATGTGTGTGTATCCAGTGTGTATGTGTGTGTGTCCAGTGTGTGTGTGTGTGTGTGTGTGTCCAGTGTGTGTGTGTCAGTGTGTGTGTGTGTGTGTCCAGTATGTGTGTGTGTATGTCCAGTGTGTGTGTGTGTCCAGTGTGTGTCCAGTGTGTGTGTGTGTGTGTGTCCAGTGTGTGTGTGTCCAGTGTGTGTGTGTGTGTGTGTTCAGTGTGTGTGTGTGTCCAGTGTGTGTGTGTATGTTCAGTGTGTGTGTGTGTGTCTAGTGTGTGTATGTGTGTCCCAAGTGTGTTTGTGTGTGTGTGTGTGTGTGTCCAGTGTATGTGTGTGTGTGTGTGTGTGTGTGTCCGGTGTGTGTGTGTGTTTGTCCTGCATGTGTGTGTCCAGTGTGTGTGTGTGTGTGTGTGTGTGTCCAGTGTGTGTGTGTCCAGTGTGTGTGTGTGTGTGTGTGTGTGTGTGTGTGTCCAGTGTGTGTGTGTCCAGTGTGTGTGTGTGTCCAGTGTGTGTGTACATTGTGTGTGTGTGTGTCTAGTGTGTGTGTGTGTGTGTGTGTGTCCAGTGTGTGTGTTGATGTCCAGTGTGAGTGTGTCCAGTGTGTGTGTGTGTGTGTGTGTATGTGTGTGTCCAGTGTGTGTGTGTGTGTGTGTCCGTCCAGTGGGTGTGTGTGTCCAGTGTGTGTGTTCAGTGTGTGTGTGTGTGTGTGTGTGTGTGTGTGTGTCAAGTGTGTGTGTGTGTGTGTGTGTCCAGTGTATATGTGTGTGTGTGTGTGTGTCCGGTGTGTGTGTCCAGTGTGTGTGTCCAGTGTGTGTGTGTGTGTGTGTGTGTGTGTGTGTGTGTGAGTGTGTGTCCAGTGTACGTGTGTGTGTGTGTGTGTCCAGTTTGAGTGTGTCCAGTGTGTGTGTGTCCAGTGTGTGTGTTTGTCCAATGTGTGTGTGTGTGTGTGTGTGTGTGTGTGTCCAGTGTGTGTGTGTGTGTCCAGTGTGTGTGTCTATGTCCAGTGTGTGAGTGTGTCCGGTGTGTGAGTGTGTCCAGTGTGTGAGTGTGTCCAGTGTGTGAGTGTGTCCAGTGTGTGTGTGTGTCCAGTGTGTGTGTGTGTGTCCAATGTGTGTGTGTCCAGTGTGTGTGTGTGTGTGTGTACAGTGTGAGTGTGTCCAGTGTGTGTGTGTATGTCCAGTGTGAGTGTGTCCAGTGTGTGTGTTTGTCCAGTGTGTGTGTGTGTCCAGTGTATGTGTGTTTGTGTGTCCGGTGTGTGTGTGTGTGTGTGTGTGTGTCCAGTGTGTGTGTGTCCAGTGTGAGTGTGTCCATTGTGTGTGTGTCAAGTGTGTGTGTGTGTGTATTTGTACAGTGTGTGTGTGTGTGTGTGTCGGTGTGTGTCCAGTGTGTGTGTGTGTGTGTGTGTGTGTGTGTCCAGTGTGTGTGTGTGTGTATTTGTACAGCGTGTGTGTGTGTCCAGTGTGTGTGTGTGTGTCCAGTGTGTGTGTACAGTGTGTGTGTGTGTGTGTGTGTGTGTGTGTGTGTGTGTGTGTCCAGTGTGTGTGTGTGTGTATTTGTACAGCGTGTGTGTGTGTCCAGTGTGTCCTGTGTTTGTGTGTGTTTGTGTGTGCACGTGTATCAGTACACACACCGGACACACACACATACTGGACTCACACACACACACACACACAGGACAAACACACACACACACACCGGACACACACACACACACTGGACACACACACACACACACTACACACACACACACACACACACACACACACAGGACACACTGCACACACACACACACACACACACACACACACACAAACACACTGGACCCACACACACACACACACAGGACACACACACACAAACACACTGGACACACACACACATTGGACACACATTGGACACACACACATACTGGACTCACACACACACTGGACACAAATACACACACACACACACTGGACACCCTGGACACACACACACACTGGACACATACACACACACACACACACACACTCACACTGGACACACACACAAACACACTGGACACACACACACACACACACATTAACACATTGGACACACACTGGACACACACACACACACACACACACACTGGACACACACACATACTGGACTCACACACACACTGGACACACACACACACATACTGGACTCACACAAACACACACACTCACACAAACACACACACACACACACACACAAACACACTGGACACACACACAAACACACTGGACACACACACACTCACTCACTCACACTGGACACACACACACACTCACACTGGACACACACACACACACTGGACACACACACACACACATTGGACAAACACTGGACACACACACACATACTGGACTCACACACACACAAACACACTGGACACACACACACTCACTCACTCACACTGGACACACACACACACTCACATTGGACACACACACACACACTGGACACACACACACACACATTGGACAAACACTGGACACACACACACATACTGGACTCACACACACACTGGACACACACACATACTGGACTCACACACACACACACACACACACACAAACACACTGCACACACACACACACACACTAGACACACACACAAACACACTGGACACACACACACACACACACACACACACACACTGGACACAAACACACACACACTGGACACCCTGGAGACACACACACACACTGAACATACACACACACACTGGACACACACACACACACAATAACACTGGATACAAACACACTAGACACACACACACACTCACCCTGGAGACACACACACACACTCTGGACACAGACACACACACTGGACACACACACATATACACACAGGGCACACACAAAGAGGACACAAACTCAACACACACACACAAACACACACACACTGGGCACACACACACACACACACTGGACACACACACACACGATACACACACGACACAAACACACTGGACACACACACACACGACACACACACAACACACAAACACATACACACTGGGCACACACAAAGAGGACACACACACAAACTGAACACACACACACAAACACACACACACACTGGACACACACACTGGGCACACACACACTGGACACACACACACACACTGGACACACACACACACTGGACACAGACACACAAACACACAAACTGGACACACACACACACAAACAGGACACGAACAAACTGGACACACACACACTGGAGACACACATTCTTACCACCGCTTGTACAAAGTTATATGCTGAATGTGTCTGTGAGTGTGTGTGTGTGTGTGTGTGTGTGACTGTGTGTGTGTGTGTGTGTGTGTGTCCAGTGTGTGTGTGTGTGTGTGTGTGTGTGTGTGTGTGTGTGTGTGTGTGTGTGTGTGTGTGTGTGTGTGTGTGTGTGTGTGTGTGTGTGTGTGTGTGTGTGTGTGTGTGTGAGAGAGTTCAGGTGTATCCCTCAATGACTGTCTGTTCTTCTGCTTACCGCTACAGTGTGGAACATGGTGGAGAGAACACAATGAAACCTGGACTTAGAAAATGTGAGTGTTGACTGCTGTGAAGAATATGACTAAGAATAAGTCTTAATTCAAGTGAAGTCAAAGTCAAAGACCACCATCATTACTTACTTGGTCATATTAAATATCAGCTGTAGTTCTACAGAAGCACAAATCAGGGACACCAAAGTTTACAAAGAGTTGCTTTGACAATGTGTGTGTCTGTGTGTGTGTGTGGCGTGTTCCTGTTACGTTAGAAATGTGTGTGTGTGTTCAGGATGTGTGTGTGTGTGTGTGTGTGTGTGTTCAGTGTGTGTGTGTGTGTGTGTGTGTATGTGTGTAATTAATGGGAGTAAGTGTGTTTTATATTACCATACAGTATAACATATGATCATTGAACAAGTCTCAAGTTACCTTAACTTCTCCTTTTGATACCTAGAAACATCTAGATTAAATGAATTAGTGAAAAGTGAGTTAACATTCTAATGTGAATGATGATGATTTCTAATATTGTGTCTGGTTTCATCCATCAGATGTCTGTGATCTCACACTGGACCTAAACACAGCAAACAGAGGCCTCTCTCTGTCTGAGGAGAACAGAAAGGTGACACGTAGGAGAGAGGAGCAGACGTATCCTGATCACCCAGAGAGATTTGAGGTCTGGAGACAGGTGCTGTGTAGAGAGGGTCTGACTGGGCGCTGTTACTGGGAGGTAGAGTGGAGTGGAGTGGCTGATATAGGAGTGGCATATAAAGGAATCAACAGGAGAGGATGGGGTAATGACTGTGTGATTGGATGTAATGACAAGTCCTGGAGTCTGATCTGCTCTGACAACAGTTACTCTGCCTGTCACAATAATAAGTCCACTACGATAGACGTCCCCTCCTCCAGCTCCCACAGAGTAGGAGTGTATCTGGACTGGCCAGCCGGCACTCTGTCCTTCTACAGAGTCTCCTCTGACACACTGACCCACCTGAACACATTCCACTCCACATTCACTGAGCCCCTCTATCCAGGGTTTAGGGTTCATGGTGTTGACTCCTCAGTGTCCCTGTAAATAATAACCATGGTAACACTGACACACACACACACACACTGACACACTGGACACACACACACACACACTGACACACTGGACACACACACTGGACACACACACACACTGGACACACACACACACACACACTAGCACACACACACACACACACACACACACTGGACACACACTGACACACTGGACACACACACACACACATACACTGGACAAACACACACACACACACACTGGACAAACACACACACTGGACAAACTCACACTGGACAAACTCACACTGGACACACACACACACACACACACACCGTACACCCACACACACACATACACTGGACACACACACACACACACTGGACACACACAAACACACACACACACTGGACACACACACTGGACACACACACTGGACACACACACTAGACACACACACTGGACACACACACACACACACCGGACACACACACACACACATATACACTGGACACACACACACTAGACACACACACACACTGAACACACATACACACACACACACACACACACACACACACTGGACACAAACACAAACACACACTGGACACACACACACACACACACTGGACACACACACACACACAAACACGCAGGACAAACACACACACTAGACACACACACACACTGAACACACATACACACACACACACACACACACACACACACTGGACACAAACACAAACACACACTGGACACACACACACACACACACTGGAACACACACACACACACACACACTGGACAAACACACACACTGGACACACTCACACTGGACATACACAAACACACACTGGACACACACACACACACACACACACACACACATACACTGGACACACACACTATACACACACACACACTGGACAAACACACACCCTGGACACACTCACACTGGACATACACACACACACTGGACACACTCACACTGTACACACACACACACTGGACACACACACACACACACTGGACACACACACACACACAGTGGACAAACACACACACACACACACACACACACACTGGACAAACACACACACACACTGGACAAACTCACACTGGACACACACACACACACACACACCGGACACACACACACACACACACACACATACACTGGACACACACACACACACACACACACACTGGACAAACACACACACACACTGGACACACACACACACTGGACACACACACTGTACACACACACACTGGACACACACACACACACTGGACACACACACTCACTGGACACACACACTGTACACACACACACTGGACACACACATACACACTGAACACACACACTGGACACACACAAACACACACTGGAAATACACACACTGGACACACTCACACTGGACATACACACACACACACACTTTACACACACACACACACACACACTGAACACACACACTGGACACAGACACACACTGGACACACACACACACACTGGACACACACACTGTACACACACACACACAATGGACACACACACACACACACACACACACACACACACACACACACACACTGGACACACACACACACTGGACACACACACACACACTGGACACACACAAACACACACACACACTGGACACACTCACACTGGACACACACACACACACACTAGACACACACACACACACACTGAACACACACACACACACACACACACACACACTGGACACACACACACTGGACACACACACACACTGAACACACACACACACACTGGACACACTCTGGACACACACACACACAAACTGGACACATACACACATACACTGGACACACACACACTGGACACACACACACTGGACACACACACACACACACTGGACACACACAAACACACACACACACACTGGACACACACACACACACACACACACACACACTGTACACACACACACACACACACACTGGACACACACACACACTGGACACACACACACTGGACACACACACACACACACACACTGGACACACACAAACACACACTGGACACACACACACACACACTGGACACACACACACTGGACACACACACACTGGACACACACACACACTGAACACACACACACACACTGGACACAATCTGGACACACACACACACAAACTGGACACACACACACATACACTGGACACACACACACTGGACACACACACACTGAACACACACACACTGAACACACACACACTGGACACACACACACACACACACACACTGGACACACACACACACACACACACACTGGACACACACACACACACACTGAACACACACACACACACACTGGACACACACACACTGAACACACACACACAAACACACTTGATACACACACACACACTGGACACACACACTGGACACACACACACACACTGGACACACACACACTGAACACACACACACTGGACACACACACACAAACACACTTGATACACACACACACACTGGACACACACACACTGGACACACACACACACAGACACACAAACACTAGACACACACACACTGGACACACACACACAAACACACTTGATACACACACACACACTGGACACACACACACTGGACACACACACACACACACACAGACACACACACACTGGACACACACACACTGAACACACACATGCTGAACACACACACACACACACACACACGAGACACACACACACATACACACTGAACACACACACACACACACACTAGACACACACACACTGGACACACACACACTGAACACACACATGCTGAACACACACACACACACACACTGGACACACACACACACTGGACACACACACACATACACACTGGACATACACACAAACACACTGGATACACACACACACACACACTGGAAAACACACACACTGAACACACACACACTGGACACACACACACACACACACACACACTGGACACACACACACAAACACACTTGATACACACACACACACTCGACAAACACACACACACTGGACACATTTCCATGTGTTGTATTTTGATGAAAGGAAATCCCATATAGCCTACTGGACAGGACTTTGCTATGGCATCTTCTGTTTGGGTGTCTCAGGTCAGGTCTGAGCCATGATCAGAATGTGTCTCTGTGTCTATTTCCAGCCCTGCCATTTCTACCTGTCCTGATCTAGTGTTTCACCCCTGACCTCCTCACACCGTCTCACTGTCCATGTCTGCTTTTAGCTCCCACCTCTACTTCACTCTGTTATAATGGACCTTATGCTTGTTATGTCACCTCTGTAACCAGTTATCAAACATACTGACCTTTCTGACCCTATCCCATGGCCCTACTTTCTACAACTGAACATGTAAACTCCTCTATGAGTTTTGTTTCGTGTCCATTTACTTATCTATGTATTTGTTGTATATTGGGGTTGTGCTGCAGAGCATCATGGGGGTTTGTATGTGTTGAGATGATCACGTTCCAGATAAATGGTTGAACTGATTCCTGTCTCCTGTCTCATCATTATTGAATTGTTATACAGACGTGGTTATGAAACCCACGAGACATAACAAAAGATTGGTGATGAGTAAGTCTGAATCTACAGGAACTATTCTGTCTGGAAGAAGTGGGTTTTTACAACTGTTTAAAACTGTTGTTTTCTGGGGTACAGTCTAGGCTAATGTTAGCACAGTGTATTGCTAGCAGAGGCAAGTGCATAGTCCAGCTAGCTAAGAAAGAGTGTCAACCAGTGGTGTAAAGTACTTAAGTAAAAATACTTTAAAGTACTACTTAAGTAGTTTTTTGGGGTATCTGTACTTTACTTTACTATTTATATTTTTGACTATTTTTACTTTTACTTCACTACATTCCTAAAGAAAATAATGTACTTTTTACTTCATACATTTTCCCTGACACCCTAAAGTACTCGTTACATTTTGAATGCTTAGCAGGACAGAAAATGGTCCAATTCACACACTTATCAAGAGAACATCCCTACTGCCTCTGATCTGGCAGACTCACTAAACACAAATGCTTTGTTTGTAAATTGTCTGAGTGTTGGAGTGTGCCTCTGGCTGAACGTACATTTAAAAAAAAAAGAAAATTGTCTGGTTTGCTTTATGTAAGGAATTTGAAATGATTTATACTTGTACTTTTACTTTTGATACTTTAGTATATTTTAGCAATTACATTTACTTTTGATACTTAAGTATATTTAAAACCAAATACTTTTAGACTTTTACTCAAGTAGTATTTTACTGGGTGACTTTCACTTTTACTTGAGTAATTTTCTATTAAGGGATCTTTACTTTTACTCAAGTATGACAATTGGGTAATTTTTCCACCACTGTAGTTAACATCGTCATGGACGGCAGAAAAGGACTCGAGACGGACATCGGAGTGGGAAAACAACGTGATTAAAAAGGAGGAATATACAGTGATTAAAGGAAAGGACATTTATTCAACTGTGAAGACAAACCTTTTAATTAAATCTGCTAAATGAGCGAACTTAGGAGGAAACGTCAGTGAGTGAAGTGAATGAAGATCACATGACTGAGGAAAATATTGCTTTGGTTGAGGACAATATTGAAGTGAGTGACAATCAGGAGCTTATTGAGAAACAAAACATTATTGGAATTGTTGGAAACATTGGACAGTTTGATGAAAGTATTGAGCAGTGGAGCTCATATACAGAACAGTTTGAATATTCTGTCCTTGTAAATGACATGGATGAGGACAACATTGTGCCTACATGTTTTACTGTAATGGGGCCAAAGACATTTAATTTACTAGGCAGCCTGCTACAGCCAGACAGAACAGGTAATAAGACGTATGGGGATATTGTGGAGATACTTAAAGGACATTTTTCACCAGAACCACTAGTTAATGCTGAAAGGTTCAGGTTCCACAGGAGACATCAGGAAGAGGGAGAATCAGTAACAATGTTTGCTGCTGCATTAAAGAAACTACCAGAACACTGAGTTTAATGCTGTTCTAAATGACATCATTAGTGACAGACTAGTATGTGGGCTACAGAGTGAAGCTACACAAAAGAGACTGTTGACTGAAAGTCATCTGACCTTGGCAAAGGACATTGAAATCAGTGTGTCTATGGAACTAGCTGCTAAAGAGGCTCACCAGTTGAGTTCATCAGGAACTTAGTGGGTTCATCTAACAATCCTAATTATCAGCTGATACATTTTAATCTCATACCTTCCACCTAGAAAACATCATTTAATAGAAATCACAACCGCTCCTCTATGTGATCTATGTAATCAAGGTGCCTTGGGCTCCTTTAATCATATGTACTGGGAGTGACCAGGGGACATGTTTTGGAAAGAGGTATCCTCATACCTTGTGCCCCCTAACTGTTATTACTGGCTGTATAACTAGTTTCCTGCTGCTATTTGTTCTTGTCTGATCACAAAAAAAGGAAAAGTGCACAGAGTTTCAACTGAAAATCAGAGACAGGGAAATCAAGTCACATGTGGCAAGGTGGGACATCAAGTATCTACATGCTGGTGTAAGAACATGGATTGTCCAGAGACATTCCAACAAATGAAAAAGAGATGTTCACACTGTTGAGCAGGAGAACACTGAGGTGAGTGAGTCATCAGACCAGGAGAACACTGAGGTGAGTGACTCATCAGACCAAGAGAACACTGAGGTGAGTGACTCATCAGACCAGGAGAACACTGAGGTGAGTGACTCATCAGACCAAGAGAACACTGAGGTGAGTGACTCATCAGACCAAGAGAACACTGAGGTGAGTGACTCATCAGACCAAGAGAACACTGAGATGAGTGACTCATCAGACCAAGAGAACACTGAGGTGAGTGACTCATCAGACCAGGAGAACACTGAGGTGAGTGACTCATCAGACCAGGAGAACACTGAGGTGAGTGACTCATCAGACCAGGAGAACACTGAGGTGAGGGACTCATCAGACCAGGAGAACACTGAGGTGAGTGACTCATCAGACCAAGAGAACACTGAGGTCAGTGACTCCTCAGACCAAGAGAACACTGAGGTGAATGACTCATCAGACAAGGAGAACACTGAGGTGAGTGACTCATCAGACCAGAAGAACACTGAGGTGAGTGACTCATCAGACCAGGAGAACAGTGAGGTGAGTGACTCATCAGACCAGGAGAACACTGAGGTGAGTGACTCATCAGACCAGGAGAACACTGAGGTGAGTGACTCATCAGACCAAGAGAACACTGAGGTGAGTGACTCATTAGACCAGGAGAGAACACTGAGGTGAGTGACTCATCAGAACAGGAGAACACTGAGGTGAGTGACTCATCAGACCAGGAGAACACTGAGGTGAGTGACTCATTAGACCAGGAGAGAACACTGAGGTGAGTGACTCATCAGACCAGGAGAACACTGAGGTGAGTGACTCATCAGACCAGGAGAACACTGAGGTGAGTGAGTCATCAGACCAAGAGAACACTGAGGTGAGTGACTCATCAGACCAGGAGAACACTGAGGTGAGTGAGTCATCAGACCAAGAGAACACTGAGGTGAGTGACTCATCAGACCAGGAGAACACTGAGGTGAGTGACTCATCAGACCACGAAGTCACACTGAAAATCCTGACAGTTGCTGGGGGGCCGCACGGCTACTATGTCTCCCTTGCTAGAGGGACAGCTGGTGAGTATGGAGATTGACACAGGGCCAGCTGGTGAGTATGGAGATTGACACAGGGACAGCTGGTGAGTATGGAGATTGACACAGGGCCAGCTGGTGAGTATGGAGATTGACACAGGGCCAGCTGGTGAGTATGGAGATTAACACAGGGCCAGCTGGTGCGTATGGAGATTGACACAGGGCCAGCTGGTGAGTATGGAGATTGACACAGGGCCAGCTGGTGTGTATGGAGATTGACACAGGGCCAGCTGGTGCGTATGGAGATTGACACAGGGCCAGCGGGTGCGTATGGAGATTGACACAGGGCCAGCTGGTGAGTGTGGAGATTGACACAGGGCCAGCTGGTGAGTATGGAGATTAACACAGGGCCAGCTGGTGAGTATGGAGATTGACACAGGGACAGCTGGTTAGTATGGAGATTAACACAGGGCCAGCTGGTGTGTATGGAGATTGACACAGGGCCAGCTGGTGAGTATGGAGATTGTACCTTATGCTATCAGACCAAAAGTCAAGGCTGACTTGGACACTTTAGTCAGAACAAAGTACTGGAGCTGGTCAGCGTGAGTGTCTATGGTGTGGAAGCAGTCTTGTCCCATATCATGCCTTCTGGTGAAGAAAAGGCTTTCACATCAAGGACATTGAACGAAGCAGAAAGTAACTAATGCACAGATAGAGTGAGAAGCCCTTGGTCACCCTTCTTACAAATCATTGTTCGCTGACGAGCATCTTTGGACCTCATACTAGGATTCTGTCACTTGCTGCCAGCAGAATGTAAAGGCAGGCTTTGTTGTCAGCATACACCTACGACATCAAGTACCGCAAGTCAGAACTGCACTGCAATGCAGATCAGTGGAGGCTGTTGAGGGGAGGACGGCTCGTAATAATGTCTGGATTGGAGCAAATAGAATGGCATCAAACACATGGAAACCATGGAAACCATGTGTTTGATGTGTTTGATACCATTCCCCTAATTCCGCTCCAGCCATTACCACGAGCCCGTCCTCCCCAATTAAGGTGCCCCCAAACCCCTGTGATGCAGATGGACTCCAGGTTACCACTACCTGTGGTCAAGACAGATTCAGATGGACTCCAGGTTACCACTACCTGTGGTCAAGACAGAGTCAGATGGACTCCAGGTTACCACTACCTGTGGTCAAGACAGAGTCAGATGGACTCCAGGTTACCACTACCTGTGGTCAAGACAGAGTCAGATGGACTCCAGGTTACCACTACCTGTGGTCAAGACAGAGTCAGATGGACTCCAGGTTACCACTACCTGTGGTCAAGACAGAGTCAGATGGACTCCAGGTTACCACTACCTGTGGTCAAGACAGAGTCAGATGGACTCCAGGTTACCACTACCTGTGGTCAAGAGAGAGTCAGATGGACTCCAGGTTACCACTACCTGTGGTCAAGACAGAGTCAGATGGACTCCAGGTTACCACTACCTGTGGTCAAGACAGAGTCAGATGGACTCCAGGTTACCACTACCTGTGATCAAGACAGAGTCAGATGGACTCCAGGTTACCACTACCTGTGGTCAAGACAGAGTCAGATGGACTCCAGGTTACCACTACCTGTGGTCAAGACAGAGTCAGATGGACTCCAGGTTACCACTACCTGTGGTCAAGACAGAGTCAGATGGACTCCAGGTTACCACTACCTGTGGTCAAGACAGAGTCACGCCAAGTAGACATCTTCTACTTCAGACAAGTGGAAAACTGCACCAGTCACTTCAGCACAAGTGTGGAGAAACACCAGAAACGACCCGGTTTCATCTGAAGTGATGGACATCATCATCATCAAAGGTAAAGCCTCAGGAGATGCTCTGGAACTGAGATATCAATACAGTCCGTTGTCTGCTGTGGGAGAGGAGAGTTATCATTCCACCTTCACTGACGAAACCGGTGTTGCAACAGTTACACTCAGGTCATTGTGGAATGGTTCACATGAAGTAAATCACACAAAGCTACTTCTGGTGGATTGGATTGGATGGAAGCATTGAGGAGAAAGAGAAAATGTGTACCTCATGGCAGGAGGTTCTCAACGTACTTCAACTTGCACTCTTGGGATGAGTAGATGAGACAGAGGGAGGAGAGAGAGGGGGTGGAGACAGGGGGAGGAGGAGGAGAGAGAGGGGTGGAGACAGGGGGAGGAGGAGGAGAGAGAGGGAGGAAGACAGGGGGAGGAGGAGGAGAGAGGGATGGAGACAGGGGAGGAGGAGGAGAGAGAGGGATGGAGACAGGGGGGAGGAGGAGAGAGGGGGTGGAGACAGGGGAGGAGGAGGAGAGAGTGGTGGAGACAGGGGAGGAGGAGGAGAGAGAGGGATGGAGACAGGGGAGGAGGAGGAGAGAGAGGGATGGAGACAGGGGAGGAGGAGGAGAGAGAGGGATGGAGACAGGTGGAGGAGGAGGAGAGAGAGGGGGTGAAGACAGGGGGAGGAGGAGGAGAGAGAGGGATGGAGACAGGGGAGGAGGAGGAGAGAGAGGGGGTGGAGACAGGGGGAGGAGGGCAAGAGAGAGGGGTGGAGACAGGGGAGGAGGAGAGAGAGAGGGTGGAGACAGGGGGAGGAGGAGGAGAGAGATGGATGGAGACAGGGGAGGAGGAGGAGAGAGAGGGATGGAGACAGGGGGAGGAGGAGGAGAGAGAGGGATGGGGACAGGGGGAGGAGGAGGAGAGAGAGGGGTGGAGACAGGGGGAGGAGGAGGAGAGAGAGGGGTGGAGACAGGGGGAGGAGGAGGAGAGAGAGGGATGGGGACAGGGGAGGAGGAGGAGAGAGAGGGGTGGAGACAGGGGAGGAGGAGGAGAGAGAGGGGTGGAGACAGGGGAGGAGGAGGAGAGAGAGGGGTGGAGACAGGGGAGGAGGAGGAGAGAGAGGGATGGAGACAGGGGAGGAGGAGGAGAGAGAGGGATGGAGACAGGGGGAGGAGGGCAAGAGAGAGGGATGGAGACAGGGGGAGAAGGAGGAGAGAGAGGGGTGGAGACAGGGGGAGGAGGAGGAGAGAGAGGGGTGGAGACAGGGGGAGGAGGCGGAGAGAGAGGGGTGGAGACAGGGGAGGAGGAGGAGAGAGAGGGATGGAGACAGGGGAGGAGGAGGAGAGAGAGGGGTGGAGACACGGGGAGGAGGAGGAGAGAGAGGGATGGAGACAGGGGGAGGAGGAGAGAGAGGGATGGAGACAGGGGGAGGAGGAGGAGAGAGAGGGGTGGAGACAGGGGAGGAGGAGGAGAGAGAGGGTGGAGACAGGGGAGGAGGAGGAGAGAGAGGGATGGAGACAGGGGGAGGAGGGCAAGAGAGAGGGATGGAGACAGGTGGAGAAGGAGAGAGAGAGAGGGGTGGAGACAGGGGGAGGAGGAGGAGAGAGAGAGGGATGGAGACAGAGGGAGGAGGAGGAGCGAGAGCGATGGAGACAGGTGGAGGAGGAGGAGCGAGAGGGGTGGGAGACATGGGGAGGAGGAGGAGAGAGAGGGGTGGAGACAGGGGAGGAGGAGGAGAGAGAGGGATGGAGACAGGGGGAGGAGGAGGAGAGAGAGGGGTGGAAACAGGGGAGGAGGAGGAGAGAGAGGGGTGGAGACAGGGGGAGGAGGAGGAGAGAGAGGGATGGAGACAGGGGGAGGAGGAGGAGAGAGAAGGGTGGAGACAGGGGGAGGAGGAGGAGAGAGAGGGGTGGAGACAGGGGAGGAGGAGGAGAGAGAGGGATAGAGACAGGGGGAGGAGGAGGAGAGAGGGGGTGGAGACAGGGGGAGGAGGAGGAGAGAGAGGGATGGAGACAGGGGAGGAGGAGGAGAGAGAGGGATGGAGACAGGGGAGGAGGAGGAGAGAGAGGGATAGAGACAGGGGAGGAGGAGGAGAGAGAGGGATGGAGACAGGGGAGGAGGAGGAGAGAGAGGGATGGAGACAGGGGAGGAGGAGGAGAGAGAGGGATGGAGACAGGGGGAGGAGGAGGAGAGAGGGGTGGAGACAGGGGAGGAGGGAGGAGAGAGACGGTTGGAGACAGGGGGAGGAGGAGGAGAGAGAGGGGTGGAGACAGGGGGAGGAGGAGGAGAGAGAGGGTGGAGACAGGGGGAGGAGGAGGAGAGAGAGGGATGGAGACAGGGGAGGAGGGGAGAGAGAGGGATGGAGACAGGGGGAGGAGGAGGAGAGAGAGGGGTGGAGACAGGGGGAGGAGGAGGAGAGAGAGGGGTGGAGACAGGGGGAGGAGGAGGAGAGAGAGGGGTGGAGACAGGGGAGGAGGAGGAGAGAGAGGGATGGAGACAGGGGAGGGGAGAGAGAGGGATGGAGACAGGGGGAGGAGGAGGAGAGAGAGGGATGGAGACAGGGGGAGGAGGAGGAGAGAGAGGGTGGAGACAGGGGAGGAGGAGGAGAGAGAGGGGTGGAGACAGGGGGAGGAGGAGGAGAGAGAGGGATGGAGACAGGGGGAGGAGGAGGAGAGAGAGGGGTGGAGACAGGGGGAGGAGGAGGAGAGAGAGGGGTGGAGACAGGGGAGGAGGAGGAGAGAGGGGGTGGAGACAGGGGAGGAGGAGGAGAGAGAGGGATGGAGACAGGGGGAGGAGGAGGAGAGAGAGGGTGGAGACAGGGGGAGGAGGAGGAGAGAGAGGGGTGGAGACAGGGGGAGGAGGAGGAGGAGAGAGGGGTGGAGACATTACATTACATTTACATTTTAGTCATTTAGCAGACGCTCTTATCCAGAGCGACTTACAGGAGCAATTAGGGTTAAGTGCCTTGCTCAAGGGCACATTAACGTCATTTAGCAGACGCTCTTAGCCAGAGCGACTCACAAATTGGTGCGTTCACCCTATAGCCAGTGGGATAACCACTTTACAATTTTTTTTGGGGGGGGGGTAGAAGGATTACAGGGGAGGAGGAGGAGAGAGAGGGATGGAGACAGGGGGAGGAGGAGGAGAGAGAGGGGTGGAGACAGGGGGAGGAGGAGGAGAGAGAGGGATGGAGACAGGGGAGGAGGAGGAGAGAGAGGGGTGGAGACAGGGGAGGAGGAGGAGAGAGAGGATGGAGACAGGGGGAGGAGGAGGAGAGAGAGGGGTGGAGACAGGGAAAGGAGGAGGAGAGAGAGGGATGGAGACAGGGGGAGGAGGAGGAGAGAGAGGGGTGGAGACAGGGGGAGGAGGGGGAGAGAGAGGGATGGAGACAAGGGGAGGAGGAGGAGAGAGAGGGGTGGAGACAGGGGGAGGAGGAGGAGAGAGAGGGGTGGAGAGTGAAAACTCAAGGCTATGAGGGGTCCAAACAAGCCAACTCTTAACAGAGATGTAGCCTAATGGTTTATGACAAGTCTCTACTTTTCATTTAAAATGTGTTTTGTTCAGAATTGTTTCCTTAAAGGACCAGTGCTGTCAAAAATGAGATTTTCCTGTTTTTTTATACATATTTCCAAGCTATGAGGTTGGAATAATACTGTGAAATTGTGAAAATTATGATAATGCCTTTTTAGTGAAAAAAAGCTGTTTGAAAAGACCTCCTGAAAAATCAGCGTGTTTTGGTGGGATGGAGTTAATAGCCAATAGCCAATAACAACTCGTTTTCAGTTTTCCCCTTCCCACTCAGACCACTCCCAGACAGTCCTAGCAAAATACTTGCTTGACAAATTGCTCTTTGCTAAGAGAAGCTATTTTTTAAAACCATTTTAATTCAAACCAATCACAGGAAGGTACTTAATTGTTACACTGAAATTATTTGTTATTGATATAAAACTGGCTGCATTAGTTTTTTTTTATATATACTGTATATAATTTACCTCCACAGCAACATGGACACCAGCATACTTGCACATACAAACCAGAGGAGGCTGGTGGAGGAGCTATAGGAGGACGGGCTCATTGTAAAGACTGGAATGGAATAATGGAATGGTATTTAACGCATTATTTATTAATTCCATTCCAGCCATTACAATTAACCTGTTCTCCTATAGCTCTTCCCAACAGTCTCCTCTCGGAAACTTCTCGGTTCTGGTAAAAGAGAAGTTGAGAGTATCACATCATGTATTATCTCAGCGAAGCTGTACAACAGCATATTTAAGAAGCATAAACTGCAACCATGTGATGTTGTTTTGAGAACTTACTCAGCTCAGCCTATTCAGTTATTGGGAAAGCTGGAGGTTAAAGTGAAATGTGGTGCTCAGGTGTTACCACTACCCCTATTAGTGTCAATAGGGAAGGGGTCCTACGATAATGTGGAGAAACTGGATTCAGCACCTAAAATTAGATTGGTCAAGGGTGAACCATGTGTCAGACCCAGTTGCACAGCTGGGCGACAAATATGCTGAGGTGTTTAGTGGTGAAATGGGTGTGGTAAAGGGAGTTAAAGGTGTTTAGTGGTGAAATGGGTGTGGTAAAGGGAGTTAAAGGTGTTTAGTGGTGAAATGGGTGTGGTAAAGGGAGTTAAAGGTGTTTAGTGGTGAAATGGGTGGGGTAAAGGGAGTTAAAGGTGTTTAGTGGTGAAATGGGTGGGGTAAAGGGAGTTAAAGGTGTTTAGTGGTGAAATGGGTGTGGTAAAGGGAGTTAAAAGGTTTTTAGTGGTAGAAATGGGTGGGGTAAAGGGAGTTAAAGGTGTTTAGTGGTGAAATGGGTGTGGTAAAGGAGTTAAAGGTGTTTAGTGGTGAAATTGGTGTGGTAAAGGGAGTTAAAGGTGTTTAGTGGTGAAATGGGTGTGGTAAAGGGAGTTAAAGGTGTTTAGTGGTGAAATGGGTGTGGTAAAGGGAGTTAAAGCCAACATTCAAGCGTCAGAGAAAGCTGTTCCAATGTGTTATAAGGCTCGACCTTATGCACTCAGAGAGGCAGTAGACAAACAGCTTACAGAGATAGAAAAACAAGGAGGGATCACACCATTAGAATATAGTGAATGGGCAGCACCTATAGTTTGCCTTCCAAAGACAAAACGGGGGTGTCAGAATATGTCATGATTACAAGGTGACTGTAAATGCATGGGTGGATGTGGACCAGTACCCCTTACCAAAGACCCAGGACTTGTTTGCTACTCTAGCCGGGGGTAAACGGTTCACAGAGTTAGACCTTACACAGGAACTACCAGCAAGTTGAGGTAGATCAAGAGTCAAAGCATTTCCTGACTATAAACAAGGGTTTCTACCAGATGAATAGACTGCCTTATGGAGTATCAAGCGCTCCAGCTATATTCCAACGTATTATGGACCAGGTCTTACAGGGTTGACCTGGGGTTGGGGGCTTTCTGGATCACATTCTTATCACAGGGAAATCGGCAGAGGACCACTTCCAGAACGTAGAAGCAGCAGTGTTACAGAGACTGCATGAGCCTGGGTTAAGAGTAAAACGGGACGTTTATGGAGAATCTCTCTACTCTCATCAAACCTGTGACAGAGCTCTTCCAGAGAGATAGACCTTGGGTGGGGTCAGAACAATGTCAGCAGGCATTTGAAAGCATCGAAGACGCAGCTGTCTTCCTCCTCAGTGTTAGTGCACTACGACCCTCACATGCCAGTAATATTGGCTTGTGATGCCTCACCATATGGAGTGGGTGCTGTCATCTCACATACAATGCCCCACGGTAGTGAGGCCCTATTGCATATGCTTCACCCACACTCACATAGAGAAGACAGAGGTGAAGTATGCCCCAATAGAGAAGACAGAGGTGAAGTATGCCCCAATAGAGAAGACAGAGGTGAAGTATGCCCCAATAGACAAGACAGAGGTGAAGTATGCCCCAATAGAGAAGACAGAGGTGAAGTATGCCCCAATAGAGAAGACAGAGGTGAAGTATGCCCCAATAGACAAGACAGAGGTGAAGTATGCCCCAATAGAGAAGACAGAGGTGAAGTATGCCCCAATAGACAAGACAGAGGTGAAGTATGCCCCAATAGAGAAGACAGAGGTGAAGTATGCCCCAATAGAGAAGACAGAGGTGAAGTATGCCCCAATAGAGAAGACAGAGGTGAAGTATGCCCCAATAAAGGAGGAGGCCCTAGGGATCATATTTGGGGTAATGAAGTTCCATGACTACCTATATGGTGGTAAGTTTACATTGACAGACCATCAGCCTCTTGTTAAAATACTAGGACCAACAACAGACGACCCAGCTCCAGCAGCAGCCAGACTCCAGAGGAGGGCGTTAATACTAGCTGCATATCAGAATGACATACAATACAAGACCTCTCAGCTGCATATCAGTATGACATACAATACAAGACCTCTCAGCAGCATATCAGTATGACATACAATACAAGTCCTCTCAGCTGCATATCAGTATGACATACAATACAAGTCCTCTCAGCTGCATATCAGAATGACATACAATACAAGTCCTCTCAGCAGCATATCAGAATGACATACAATACAAGACCTCTCAGCTGCATATCAGAATGACATACAATACAAGACCTCTCAGCAGCATGCTATCCAGTGTCAAACTATCCAGTGTCAGAGCAATCCAAACTATCCAGTGTCATTTTTAGATGTACTTCCCATTTCAGAGCAATCCAAACTATCCAGTGTCATTTTTAGATGTACTTCCCATGTCAGAGCAATCCAAACTATCCAGTGTCATTTTTAGATGTACTTCCCATTTCAGAGCAATCCAAACTATCCAGTGTCATTTGTAGATGTACTTCCCATTTCAGAGCAATCCAAACTATCCAGTGTAATTTTTAGATGTACTTCCCATGTCAGAGCAATCCAAACTATCCAGTGTCATTTTTAGATGTACTTCCCATGTCAGAGCAATCCAAACTATCCAGGGTCATTTGTAGATGTACTTCCCATTGTAGCTAAGGACACAGCCAGGGAAACTACCAAGGACAAGGGTTTGGCTAAAGTGAAGCACTTCCCACTTACAGGGTGACCTAACCACGTTACTGATCCTGAACTAAAGCCTGATTGGGTGAGAAGGGATGAGCTCACTGTAGACAGTGATTGTGTGTTGTGGGGTATGAGAGCGGTGGTGCCGGCTACTCTACAGAGGAACCTACTGAAGGAGCTACATGAAAAGCACTGGGGCATGGTTCAAATGGAAGCTCTGGCAAGGAGATACTTTTAGTGGCCCAGGTTAGACTCAGACATAGAAGACATGGTAAGGAGATGGCCCAGGTTAGACTCATACATAGAAGACATGGTAAGGAGATGGCCCAGGTTAGACTCAGACATAGAAGACATGGTAAGGAGATGGCCCAGGTTAGACTCAGACATAGAAGACATGGTAAGGAGATGGCCCAGGTTAGACTCAGACATAGAAGACATGGTAAGGAGATGGCCCAGGTTAGACTCAGACATAGAAGACATGGTAAGGAGATGGCCCAGGTTAGACTCAGACATAGAAGACATGGTAAGGAGATGGCCCAGGTTAGACTCAGACATAGAAGACATGGTAAGGAGATGGCCCAGGTTAGACTCAGACATAGAAGCCATGGTAAGGAGATGGCCCAGGTTAGACTCAGACATAGAAGACATGGTAAGGAGATGGCCCAGGTTAGACTCAGACATAGAAGACATGGTAAGGAGATGGCCCAGGTTAGACTCAGACATAGAAGACATGGTAAGGAGATGACCCAGGTTAGACTCAGACATAGAAGACATGGTAAGGAGATGGCCCAGGTTAGACTCAGACATAGAAGACATGGTAAGGAGATGACCCAGGTTAGACTCAGACATAGAAGACATGGTAAGGAGATGGCCCAGGTTAGACTCAGACATAGAAGACATGGTAAGGAGATGGCCCAGGTTAGACTCAGACATAGAAGACATGGTAAGGAGATGGCCCAGGTTAGACTCAGATATAGAAGACATGGTAAGGAGATGGCCCAGGTTAGACTCAGACATAGAAGACATGGTAAGGAGATGGCCCATGTTAGACTCAGACATAGAAGACATGGTAAGGAGATGGCCCAGGTTAGAATCAGACATAGAAGACATGGTAAGGAGATGACCCAGGTTAGACTCAGACATAGAAGACATGGTAAGGGAGATGGCCCAGGTTAGACTCAGACAGAGAAGACATGGTAAGGGAGATGGCCCAGGTTAGACTCAGACAGAGAAGACATGGTAAGGAGATGACCCAGGTTAGACTCAGACAGAGAAGACATGGTAAGGAGATGGCCCAGGTTAGACTCAGACAGAGAAGACATGGTAAGGAGATGGCCCAGGTTAGACTCAGACAGAGAAGACATGGTAAGGAGATGGCCCAGGTTAGACTCAGACATAGAAGACATGGTAAGGAGATGGCCCAGGTTAGACTCAGACATAGAAGACATGGTAAGGAGATGGCCCAGGTTAGACTCAGATATAGAAGACATGGTAAGGAGATGGCCCAGGTTAGACTCAGACATAGAAGACATGGTAAGGAGATGGCCCATGTTAGACTCAGACATAGAAGACATGGTAAGGAGATGGCCCAGGTTAGAATCAGACATAGAAGACATGGTAAGGAGATGGCCCAGGTTAGACTCAGACAGAGAAGACATGGTAAGGAGATGTCCCAGGTTAGACTCAGACATAGAAGACATGGTAAGGAGATGGCCCAGGTTAGACTCAGACATAGAAGACACGGTAAGGAGATGGCCCAGGTTAGACTCAGACATAGAAGACATGGTAAGGAGATGGCCCAGGTTAGACTCAGACATAGAAGACATGGTAAGGAGATGGCCCAGGTTAGACTCAGACATAGAAGACATGGTAAGGAGATGGCCCAGGTTAGACTCAGACATAGAAGACATGGTAAGGAGATGGCCCAGGTTAGAATCAGACAGAGAAGACATGGTAAGGAGATGGCCCAGGTTAGAATCAGACATAGAAGACATGGTAAGGAGATGGCCCAGGTTAGACTCAGACATAGAAGACATGGTAAGGAGATGGCCCAGGTTATACTCAGACATAGAAGACATGGTAAGGAGATGGCCCAGGTTAGACTCAGACATAGAAGACATGGTAAGGAGATGGCCCAGGTTAGACTCAGACATAGAAGACATGGTAAGGAGATGGCCCAGGTTAGACTCAGACATAGAAGACATGGTAAGGAGATGGCCCAGGTTAGACTCAGACATAGAAGACATGGTAAGGAGATGGCCCAGGTTAGACTCAGACATAGAAGACATGGTAAGGAGATGGCCCAGGTTAGAATCAGACAGAGAAGACATGGTAAGGAGATGGCCCAGGTTAGAATCAGACATAGAAGACATGGTAAGGAGATGGCCCAGGTTAGACTCAGACAGAGAAGACATGGTAAGGAGATGGCCCAGGTTAGACTCAGACATAGAAGACATGGTAAGGAGATGGCCCAGGTTAGACTCAGACATAGAAGACATGGTAAGGAGATGGCCCAGGTTAGACTCAGACATAGAAGACATGGTAAGGAGATGGCCCAGGTCAGACTCAGACATAGAAGACATGGTAAGGAGATGGCCCAGGTTAGACTCAGACATAGAAGACATGGTAAGGAGATGGCCCAGGTTAGACTCAGACATAGAAGACATGGTAAGGAGATGGCCCAAGTTAGACTCAGACATAGAAGGCATGGTAAGGAGATGGCCCAGGTTAGACTCAGACATAGAATACATGGTAAGGAGATGGCCCAGGTTAGACTCAGACATAGAAGACATGGTAAGGAGATGGCACAGGTCAGACTCAGACATAGAAGACATGGTAAGGAGATGGCCCAGGTTAGACTCAGACATTGAAGACATGGTAAGGAGATGGCCCAGGTTAGACTCAGACATAGAAGACATGGTAAGGAGATGGCCCAAGTTAGACTCAGACATAGAAGACATGGTAAGGAGATTGCCCAGGTTAGACTCAGACATAGAAAACATGGTAAGGAGATGGCCCAGGTTAGACTCAGACATAGAATACATGGTAAGGAGATGGCCCAGGTTAGACTCAGACAAAGAAGACATGGTAAGGAGATGGCCCATGTTAGACTCAGACATAGAAGACATGGTAAGGAGATGGCCCAGGTTAGACTCAGACAGAGAAGACATGGTAAGGAGATGGCCCAGGTTAGACTCAGACATAGAAGACATGGTAAGGAGATGGCCCAGGTTAGACTCAGACATAGAAGACATGGTAAGGAGATGGCCCAGGTTAGACTCAGACATAGAAGACATGGTAAGGAGATGGCCCAGGTTTGACTCAGACATAGAAGACATGGTAAGGAGATGGCCCAGGTTAGACTCAGACATAGAAGACATGGTAAGGAGATGGCCCAGGTTAGACTCAGACATAGAAGACATGGTAAGGAGATGGCCCAGGTTAGACTCAGACATAGAAGACATGGTAAGGAGATGGCCCAGGTTAGACTCAGACATAGAAGACATGGTAAGGAGATGGCCCAGGTTAGACTCAGACATAGAAGACATGTTAAGGAGCTGGCCCAGGTTAGACTCAGACATAGAAGACATGGTAAGGAGAGGGCCCAGGTTGGACTTAGACATAGAAGGTTATCACTGGTTAAACCCAGCTTTTCAGCTGACATGCAGTCTAAGATACAGGACAAGGGGTTGGGCAAGAGGCTTCGTTTTTTACAGTCGGAACAAACAGTGCTTGTCCCAGATTACCGGGGAGGAGAGAGAGAGAGAAATGGAGTTGTGAAAAGGCTACTTGGTCCTGTAACCTACTTAGTGCAGACTGAGGGAAAAACTGTAAGAAGCATGTGGATCAAATGATGATGCAACCCAATGAAAGAGAAGAGCTGAATGTGTCAGAGTGGAACATCTCTGATTGGGACTTGGACACTACGACTGGGACGGGCACCAATACAGACACACAGATTGTTCCAGGCCGTGAGCCTGAGGGTCCAGAGCGTCATGAGAGGCCAAAAAGGGTCAGAAGGCCTCCGGACCGATTGGATCTGTAAACAGGTTGTATATGAGTTGAGAAGTGAAAGACTGTTTTGGAAAACTCATGATGTTCATCGAGGATGTTTTCAGAGGAAGTGAGAATTTCCTGAGAGGAGTGTGGTGTATTGAGAAATGTATTATTTGTTAACGAGTTTAGATTTAAAATGGTTGCAAATAGCCAATGGGATTTGTATGCAGGAGTTTATTTGAATTAACAAATGACATTGGGTTTTCCATTCTTGCATCGAAGTGATTGGATTACGAGATGCAAGGGCGGTAAAAGTTCAATGATGTATTGGGGAGTTGGGCTGAAGACACTGTAGAGAGTGGTCCACTGGAATGTGTTAAGGAGAACATGAAATAAATCTGTTCAGTTTATTATAAGTACGCTTCGGAGTCTTCAGTAAAAGAACCCAGCATCTTAGGATGCAACAATGATCCTTTATCATGTTTAGAAAATAACAGATTGAAAGACAACAAATAGCCTAATTTTAATTAATTAAAAATATGTTAGAGACATGGGACATGGCCTTGTGTTGCTGCACTGTCTAAATATGTTCGAGACATGGGACATGGCCTTGTGTTGCTGCACTGTCTAAATATGTTCGAGACATGGGACATGGCCTTGTGTTGCTGCACTGTCTAAATATGTTAGAGACATGGGACATGGCCTTGTGTTGCTGCACTGTCTAAATATGTTAGAGACATGGGACATGGCCTTGTGTTGCTGCACTGTCTAAATATGTTAGAGACATGGGACATGGCCTTGTGTTGCTGCACTGTCTAAATATGTTAGAGACATGGGACATGGCCTTGTGTTGCTGCACTGTCTAAATATGTTAGAGACATGGGACATGGCCTTGTGTTGCTGCACTGTCTAAATATGTTAGAGACATCGGACATGGCCTTGTGTTGCTGCACTGTCTAAATATGTTAGAGACATGGGACATGGCCTTGTGTTGCTGCACTGTCTAAATATGTTAGAGACATGGGACATGGCCTTGTGTTGCTGCACTGTCTAAATATGTTAGAGACATGGGACATGGCCTTGTGTTGCTGCACTGTCTAAATATGTTAGAGACATGGGACATGGCCTTGTGTTGCTGCACTGTCTAAATATGTTAGAGACATGAGACATGGCCTTGTGTTGCTGCACTGTCTAAATATGTTAGAGACATGGGACATGGCCTTGTGTTGCTGCACTGTCTAAATATGTTAGAGACATGGGACATGGCCTTGTGTTGCTGCACTGTCTAAATATGTTAGAGACATGGGACATGGCCTTGTGTTGCTGCACTGTCTAAATATGTTAGAGACATCGGACATGGCCTTGTGTTGCTGCACTGTCTAAATATGTTAGAGACATGGGACATGGCCTTGTGTTGCTGCACTGTCTAAATATGTTAGAGACATGGGACATGGCCTTGTGTTGCTGCACTGTCTAAATATGTTAGAGACATGGGACATGGCCTTGTGTTGCTGCACTGTCTAAATATGTTAGAGACATGGGACATGGCCTTGTGTTGCTGCACTGTCTAAATATGTTAGAGACATGGGACATGGCCTTGTGTTGCTGCACTGTCTAACTATGTTAGAGACATGGGACATGGCCTTGTGTTGCTGCACTGTCTAAATATGTTAGAGACATGGGACATGGCCTTGTGTTGTGTCGTAGTAAATATATTATGTTATAGCTTGGTCTGACTAAAATCATGTGCATGACCCATCTTGTGTTGGGGCTTCGTATTTAGATACAATGCACAAAAGACTTCTATCTTGTCGGCCTTATCAGCAGGTGGCTATGGACAACACCCACGCCATAGGTCTCTCAGTTCACCCAAACTCACGAGTTATTGCTCTGAGGACATACACACACACCCCCCCACACACACACACATACACACACACACACACATCATCATTGTTAAACATACACACATACACACACACACATACACACATACACACACACACACATACACACACATACACACACACACACATACACACACACATACACACACACACACATACACACACATACACACACATACACACACATATCATTGTTAAGCACACACACACAAAAAACCCCCCTTCTTTTAGGCTGAACATCTGAAGACAGACAACCCAACTCAGAGCCAATGCAATGAAGTGACCTCGACCAACTCATCAGGACCAATCGGAAGATCAGAACTACTAGAATCAACCTACTTTATTTTATTGTATAAAATGTCAGCACACAATGTTTAGAGGCGCGCTCCTCAGATATCTCCCTACGAGGTTGACGAACGGTCCGTCACGCTATTTCCAGATATCTTTACCTCTGAATAAACTGCCTTATATTATACAATTATCCACCTCGTCCAAAAGTCTCTACTTGGTCTCCGTTCTCAGTAAACTTGTTTTATCAACAAAACTTGGTAGCAGAGGATGGTTTTCTAACTCTGAATTCGGTCCATAAAAGTTGATAGAGACAGGAGACAAGTAAGAGACTGATCTGAAAGGGCGGGTGACCTGTCGCAGGAGCAGCCGGGAATCCAGCTCGCCTCAGGAAACTGATCTAGACGGCCGTCAATACAAAGGTAAGCAGAACCTGTTAAAACAAAATCTGCATATTGTATTGTAGGATAAACCCAAATTATGATCAGTAGTACTGCGTGAGTATGATTACTGATAAATTCTATAACATATCTATTATGACTCAAAAGGCACATATGTAAAGATATCTG